>NW_013527693.1:1460553-1489424 GCF_000836215.1 Papilio polytes | reverse complement strand
TAAAGATGTCTATAAACAAAATGTTCAGTACGCTAACACTATATTGTACCTACTTTTTAAAATAGATCTTGTAAATAAAAAAGGACAATCATGAATTGTTTTTTTCGGTTTTCGACTTATAAATAAAAAAATACTAACTTAACACTTTTGGTGCGATTTTAATGAAGTTTGTGTATTTTGTAACTAAGAGAAAAATTTTAAATGACAGCTGTCAAAATAATTACTTAAGGGTAAGGGAAGCTACGCATCTGCAATTGCGGATGTCTATGGGCAGCGGTCACTTCGCCTTTTTGGCGGATTCTAGTGGCCGCTTGCTCGTTTGCCACCTTATGTTATAAAAAAAACTTTTTAAGATTTCGTCGATTAGGTATGCTTAAGTACTTTTTCATAAATTATTTCTTACAAAATGGTATATTTTCATATGCATAAAAGGATAAATTACTTTCTTCAAAGTATAAAGAACATAAAACGTCTTTTGTTTAATATGTTCATATTTTATGAATCTCCTTAAATAAACGCAAGTCAACGACCTTTTTAATAAAGTAAAAACTGTGGCCTAATAAAAAAATAACAGTATGCTTCACTATTTTGTCATTTTTGTCCGTCATGTCTGCACGTCATTTAGAAGTCCGTAATCAAAGTGGAAGCTTACAAAGATTTATGCATAAAAAGTGTCGTTTGTGGAAAGAAATATAAACGCTCTATTTACAAGGTATATCATCAGCCCGGCTAGCTCAGTCGGTAGAGCATGAGACTCTTAATCTCAGGGTCGTGGGTTCGAGCCCCACGTTGGGCGAATATTTTTGTTTCACAAAGTTTCAAGACCATTTAATAGTAGTTGGACCAAAGGAAATATAATTTTAACCTTTCGTCCCTGGTTTTAAAGAATTGTTAAATCCATAAGATAGTTTGTAGTTCTGTCACAAAAAAAATACAATGAAAAATAATGTTTTTTACAAAATTGAATCTTACTTCTCATCTTACTAATGTTATAAAAAGAAAAGTTTACATGGATGGATGTTATTTACAGTTTGTAGCCTAAACTTCTGAACGGATTTCAATAAAATTTGGCATAGATGTAGAGCACATTCCGGAACATGACATAGGCTACTCACTAACACATTTTTTTTAATTCTACGCGAACGCAGTCGCGGGCGAAAACTAGTTCCATAATAAACCCACATACCTTTTCAAGCACAAATTTATTTTTCTATATCCATTGCACCCGCAGACACATAAAGACAGGCAATTGTAAAGGAAATACGTAAGGTATAGGTAGTTATAAAAAGCTAGGGAGCAGTTAACGCGTTGCGATAAGGGAATGGTATGCTCACGACAATGATTTATTAGTACCCACCACATTAGTTCGGGTTATCTCTCGACGTGTGGGTACTTTTAAATAACTTTAGATAGTCTTTATCTAACATTCTCCTTAACTTAACTAATAATGTCAATGTTATTATTGATGCAAACGCATTTAAAATTAGTCATTCCTGTTTAAAATAATAAGCACTAAAAGTTTGATGTATTAATTTGGTTCGTACAGACCACAAATTCCTAATGAAGAATATTTAATAACATCCTTTCATTTAAAGGAAACCAATTTAATATAAAGCATTTACAATTTACCTTTTACAGAGTAACTAAATACAAAATAAATCTTAATGTACGTACTTGATTATTTCAACCAGACCATATTGGATGCTCATTTTGTTACAGCATCTGGAAGTAACTAGGTAAAAAATGAAATCGAAATTCTATTCAAACTGCGAACCACACCAAGATAATTAACATGCATAGATAAATAAGTTAAAACGAATCATAGTCAAGGAGAGTATTCTATTGAGTATGTCTACTCTATGCTCTAGGCTCGGCCGTATAGAGATGACAAACAATTGACAGTCGACAATATTGATTTTCATATCAATTAAATTTTTGCAACATGTGTCATTGATCTGAGTCATCGCCGACATTGTCTGGATGCTACATTTTTATCTGTGGAAATGATAACGGAAATCGTGTTATATTAATTGCAAATGTATCTAGGCCAAAAACCCTACGCAATACAATCGAGCCAGAGAACGAATACAGATTAGCTATATTTGGTCAAATAGGAAAGAAATATTTTGTCGACTAATTCATGATAATACTCAAATTCGTCGACGACTTACTAACGTATCTGTTAAAGAATTCAAGTAGCAACCAATATTTAAACTAACAATTAAAGGAAATTTATCTCACTTGTTATCAATAATCTACTATTTGCATCAATCATAATGAAAATGTATACAATATGATAAACAGGAACAAAAAACAATGTCCATTTGCAATAACTACGAAAAAGGTTTTGCATGTCCGCAGCAATATCACATAAATACTTTAAAAGCGGTCAGCATCGGGCGTTTTAAAATTCAATTTCGCGATTCCAGCGCTTCGATTAAACTCAAAAGTCCCGGAGGTCGGAAACAAACGGGTACGTTAAGTCCCCAGTTATCCTTTTTTAGGTCTTGAATTTTTATTTAAAAAATAAAACGGGACCAATCTCTTTTGTTGTGCCACGCGTCGCGTCCAATTATCCAGTAATCCACACCCACGATGCCTTCATTGTACACTTTTGAATTTCAAAAATGCAATTTAAATTTTCATCAGTAAAATTCTGCAGACATGATCTTTAGTGTTACATTACTTTGTTATTTTTATCTTAGTACAGAGTGAACAAACCACATGACTAAATAGCTTCTCTACTAAATAACAGATCAGAAACTTTCTTATGATCAAGTGATAGGCAATTTTGAAAAGCGTAATATTTAATTCTTGTTGTATTAAAAGTTCTCGATTTTAAAAGTATAACACCTACCACATTTCAGTAACTAATAAGTGAAAAAATCTGGAATCCGTTTTTAAAAATCTATCAGTTGAGATTTCCAATATCAAAACAATTGATTGTGTTACTGCAGTTAAACGAAACAACATAAGCTAACTAGCTATTGCTTTAACAAATGAAAGGGACGTGACCCGGGAGCATCGGTGCGGATTATCCGGGTAAGCGGATTTAAATGCGGACATCAGCGTGTCGCTTATAACAATACCCGGACCCCGCGGTCGTGTCTGGAACTAAAGCCGCTATAGGGAGTGCCACTTTAATACCAATTGTATTTATTTGACACATATGATACGATTTTATTTTTTGCACAATACAATGCAAACTTTTGTAGTAAATCTTACTTTACCTAGACGCGATATATTGCAATGTTACACGCTTGAGCTGCTCATACTGGATAGTTTAAACAATTTTATAAAAACAATCGAATGCCAAGCAGATTTTTGTCTTTTGATTTTCATATTAATTTTAAACATTCCATTTGTAGGCTTGGGCCTAACTTTTCAAAGTTTCACACAAATTGAAACTTCGTAAAGTTATGCCAGCTTTTCCACAATCGTACGTTTCAACGTATAGCGCCATCTATACAACAACCACTGCATCATTAGAAAACCAAGGCACTTAAAACTTACAACTGTCACGTTCAGATGGCGGCACTACAAACATCTTTTTATATATATGTATTTTAATTATATGAAAACTAAAAATATTACACTTACTACATATACCTATCAGTTTTTCTTTTCATGTGAAAGTAAATGAAAAATCATAATTACCAAAAAATTACAATCTCATTAACTTTAATATTCTTATTTCAATCTTTTCATTAGCTTTTTTATGTTGGAGAAAAAAATATTGAATAATGATGCAACCATGCATAAGAATGCAAACCTCAGGCATGTGGAAATTATCGCGTCAAAAAAATAAACAAAACAGATTGCATCGGCCGGGAATCGAACCCGGGCCGCCCGCGTGGCAGGCGAGCATTCTACCACTGAACCACCGATGCTTATGATAGGTTTTTGAAATTATAGATTAAAAGTGTAATGTGATTTACACTAATTAATTATTATTATAATAGTAAAGTATTTTATTATCTGTAGTGATTCCTAGATAAATTATATAGGGATAAATAAAAAAAAACCAATAACATGCTTGATTACATCATTTAATGATCGACGTCCACCGTCGTCCTAATGACCATCTCACACGCGTTTACAGGTTGAATGAACTTAACAATTTACCTACCTAAACTTGTTTAAATCTTCTTAAAGCATTCCTGACTTCAAAAGACATGGTTCATACAGTGGAAATAATTCTTTTTTTATTTCTTACTAATATAAATGCAAAGGTTTAGATGGACAGATGGATGGATGTTTACAGTTTACAGCACAAACATGTGAACGGATCTCGACTAAATTTGGCATCGATGTAGAATATATCTAATATAGAAGAACACAGGCTACTGAGTAAGTTTTTTTTTAATACACGGATGTACAGCGTCGCGGTTGATCATAGTATAAGGAAAATTTCAAAAGTGTTGTCTAATTGGATTTTTTCAATTTCATCATTGTTCAGAAAGTAATACAAAATAAGCATGGACTAGTCATATCTTATGGCTTCATACTGTTTAAGTTATGAAAGCTAAATTGCATATTTGGAAGATATAGAGAACTTTCTATATAAGTATAGAAAATTCTAGAACTGTTAAACAAAATTTGTTCCAAGAATTTAAAACCATATAACATGGTGTATTGCAAACATGGCCATCTTAAATCAGCTCACGAATCCATATGCTGTCAATAAACGCTTTATGGCTTATTGCATACCGTTATTTCTTATTCGTAATTTCGCAGAAAACTGTATCCAACAATTTAATAGGCGATTCAAATATTTGTAAAAAAAAAAACTTTCTTACGTCTATGAATACCGATAACGCAACGGAACATTTAAAATATATCCATATTATAGCGTTACATACTTTTGCTCGTCCTCGTGAAATTGAAAAATAATAAAAAAGGAATGAAATAATATAGCCTATGTTAGTCACAGATATATAACCTTTCTAACGGTGAAAGAATTATTAAAATCGACCCAGTAGTTTTTGGGCCTATCCGTTACAATCTAATAAAATTTTTCTCTTTATAAAACTAGTATCGATAAACAACATTCCATGCAAATGGCTCTGAAATGGACCAGACTAATTCCAAATTCATTGTGTGGTCTTCAGAAACTATCAAGCTAGGCTGTTTATCTGCCACCCCTATATAAACAAGCATATCCTCTAAATTGCGATTAGAATAATTTATTCCAATGTAATTCTGATAAGCTTAATTTGCACATTTATCGTTTTCTATTTCATAGTTTTACTAAAAAATGTTCGCTGATATAAACACGAACCAGTCTTGTGAAGATCGTTGAACTAGAATTAATTTAGTATTAGAAAATAGCTTATGAATTCATTTTACAAAAAAATTTCACCGAAATTTTTGTAGTACCTTAATATGACGTCACACACGTTGGCGATGTAATAAGCCTCCTCTTATAAACTTTTTCTGTTTTATAATTTTTTACAATTAGAATTGTTTAGATTTTGTTATTCTTTTTGTAAAATATATTAATTCCATATTAAAACCCGAAGACTTTGCTAGGCTGTATATAATTTATTTTACCCTTTTTCGATTTTTTTTTAAAGGTTATATTTAATTCTTCGCGCGCTCCTACTTTCTATCCTTTTTATACGATCCAGGCTAGATCTAGGGAGTGTGTAGCCCATACTCTGTTTCCCCCCTGCCGGAATTTTATGGATTATAACATGGTATTCTGAAGTTCTGTATGTCTCGTAATGGCTTTCTTTGTTTGACGTAATGTTCAAGACAATTTAAACTTACTATACGTCTAACCTCGTTAAACAAAAGCAGAGCATTGGACATAATTATCAGTCATGTTATAAGGAGTAAAGAAATCTATAAAAGTCGTTTGTGTAATCGAAAGAAATCATGTTAACGAGGCACCTTCTTAAAGTAAGTAGAAAATAATTACTATGTCAAGTATTTGTTTCAAAATAACGATTTAAATTCCTATGTCAATATATTTATCTCTATTAGACGAATGGAATGACGACTGTCCAGAATGTAAAGTCAAAGAATGTAGATATTGCTGCAAAAATAGTCTCGGGCTGCTTACACATTTATAAGTAACTAGCGATCTGCTCCAGCTTCGCACGGGTTCAATGTTGATACGAAAATATGTTTATACAAAATTTTAGGCAATTATCACGGTATTAACACTACCTAAAATAATATTTAACTAACTTTAAAATAAAAGCGGCAGGTTATTGGCCTGATGTTTGTCTTAAAATATTCGCAAGCAACATGGGTTCGATCACCTATCGGCGTAAATTTTTGCTTAAAATAACAAAACATACCATTTCGCTACGCTTTATCGGAATTTCTAAAAGCTTTTAAATTTTCCCCCAAATTACAAAACATTGTAGAGGAATGACATGTAACTATGGCTGGGAAGTGACATGATTTTCTCTAAGATATATCTTATACAACTTAAATTTTTGTAATAACTTCTAATTATAAAATTGGTTTTTTAATTCAATTTCAGTTATTGTAATTAATACATACAAACATCTTTCGTTATAACATTTGTGTTCATAGTAGAAATTGTCTCTGGTTTCTTGCACTTGTAAAGATTGTATGATACACACTTCTTTATTCTCTCGATTGATCTGAACAATCGGGTTGTCGAATAGTCGCGACCTCACATTAGCTCACTCACTCATTCACCTTGTATCGTCTCAGCACAATTGTTTGTGATTTATTTTAGGGCTCTACTTCTAAATCATCCTTGAAGGTTACAACTGAATCATACCTATATTAAATTCAAAATAAACTTTCTATTATTTAGTTGTTTTGTTATTCTACAGTTATATTACAGCAAATGGTTCGTATTTAACCTTCCTCATACTCATAGATTTATTTTATTTTCCTCACAGACCTTTCAAACAATATGTTCGATTCCCAAGTTGATAAGTATTTAACACCAAAAACTGTTAAATACGTCTTATTTAACAATGTATGCAAAAATAAAACACTCATTCATCCTTACCTTCCGCTTGTTCATTATAGTTGCTAGGAGTACGCACGCTATTCACATATGATGTAACACTCTTCCGTATCAATGCACGAATATCCATTCAGTATTATATATTATATTGAATGAAGAACTGAATGATACAATGACCAGTACCCTAAGATAGAGCTGGGGGCGACTGAACAGAGCACCTGCCAGAATAGTCGTCATATGCGCCTTTTTCGTATGGGTTTGTTTTACAGTTAGCGCCGTAGACATCCTGAGGCAGTAATGCTAAGATCGGCGCTGCTTTTGAACATTATTACATCGTACGCAAACCATGATAGTGATAACCTCGATGAGTCTAAAGACTCAAGCGACGAAGAAGAAGCATACCATGTGTGGACACGATTTAAGGAAATCTACACTTTTCAATATCGACTTCAGAATTTGAATTCTAGAAATGTGAAGTTCCAGTAGATGTAAAAGGCGAAGGCCTCAATTCTACCAAAAAGGGTTAGTACTAATCTGTACCATTATTATGTACACATACTACTAAATGCCGCCGCTGACTACTGATTATTGCTTGACATCGATAATTTGTTACCGATGAGACTAGATAGACGTAGACAACAAATAATAGAAAAGGTAATCAAAACAAAAGAAATAAGGAAATCACTGCAAAGTAAATACGAGTCTTTTGTATACAGTCTGAGTAAATAAGAATGTATTGTTTAATACTAAAGGAATCTACCGGTTTCAACATATTTATGGATGAAAACAGTATTAGTAGTATTATTTAGTTCTACCTGAACCTTACTTTTGGTATTAAATTCTAAAGCAAAATCTATACAGTAATAAACCTTTATATTTTCATCTTATAAGAAATTAATTAAACTAGCTGATGACCTAAGCTAGGTCTAGTTATCGGCTCTAGTTTACATACAATCAAAATTAGTAGTTATTTTCATCTATACTAATATTTTAAAGAGGTTTTGTGTTCATATATGTATTGAAATAACTCAAAAACTACTGGGCCGATGTCATAAAATCTTTTATTGTTAAAAAGCTACGTTATCTGTGAGTAACATAGGCCATTTTTTATTTCTAATTCCACGCGGGTGAAGTCACAAGCATGAGCTAGTATATTATATTTACATTTTTGTAATATCTAAGTGGGGGAAAGGCCCCCTTTACGAATATATAACAAATCTTATGTTCTTTCTAATGTACATGTAACCAGCTGGATGTCCATTATGCAATCCAGAAATTATTTATCTTCTGTCCTGTTTTTAGTGTAAAGTTATTTGTAAACGCATAGCACTGTGTGTCGAAATAGTGTGAAATACAATAAATATGCAAACACCCTTAGCATTCATCTAATAGCTTTCGTATTTTGTTTTATTTTTTTGCATTACGCGAATTCTAATCATGTTTCTGCCAACAGAATGATGCAAATTTTCATACCTTATTGGCTAACATCACAAAACATATAGTTTCATATGAGGATTAAGCAAAAGACTATAAATTCGCATTCACAGTTTCGTTAAAAAGGTATTTTTTTTTACCTTTTATTAGTAGTTTGTTTTATATTGATTTGTTTTGATAATAATATCAAATTGGATGTCATCCATATGACCTTAATGCTCGTATGCAAAATATAAGTAGCAAATGTACTTCTTTTTGCTTCGACACTATAAAGAACTCTTAATCAAAGGCACATTGACATTGGTAAAAGATCAAGGACATTTATTTTCCTTAATAACCCTTCTAGATAATAAAACTATTACAAAGTACAGTATCGAAAAAACAGTTTTCATTATTTAAAAAAAATATACTGGCGATTCCATTTTCAAAATCGAAAGTTTGACTCTTAACCTCAAATCTATAGATAGGATATAAACCTGTGGTATTTTGTGCCTATTTGTTTTTAGACATTTTGACGCTGACGATCGCGGTTGATAGCGGTGATTAACATTCGAACTAATAACAGAGATTGAATAAACTATAAAGTAAAAACAAGACAAAAGTTATCAGTTCCAAGCGCGACATATCCATCTGCAGAGATCCTTCTCTACACTTAAATTAGCAAAAACGATCAATAGAATTTGATACTTTAAAGTACAATGACCGTAAACGTTTCTTAAGAAGAAATAATCTGTAGGTAAGTATGTGCTCAGAAAATACAATTATGATCTTCTCAAGATGTTCGTTTTCAATAGTTTGTAAAGAATTGAATAAAGTAAAAAATAACAAAGCAGATTAAAAATTGTTATGTTTAACGTCAGACTGAAATTATATTAAGTTCATCGGTGTGATGGAAGAATACTTATTTTCTTATCTAATAAGTATCAAACACAGCCGCTTGCTCTTTGACCTATAACACAACAAACAGTGTTATGATGACCGTGAAAGAAATATGTTCACAGATTATAAAACGGTTCCGATAACTTCTAACATGAAAATAGAGTAAACAAAAACGGTAATAATGACGATAAAATTCTTTCTAGGTCACATATTGTCTAAAGATGACATTCATGGTATAATTTGAGAATAAATACTTTGTGTCTGAATATAACAAAGCACGAAATTTATTTACTATGTATATTAAACAAGGACATTTATTTTTAAGACTTTGAACGTAATTTTTTTTAATATGTTAGCCAAAAAGATTCTATTACTTACTGGCAATCAATAAAATATGACAATCCACGTTCAAAGCAACCCCAAAGAGAAACAAATAAAAGGTTTATGTTTTTTTAATGTTGTTTATTATTGTTTAAGTTATAAATGCAGAATAATTATTACGCTAATATATGTACATATGTAACGTATTAGTGTATAATTACAATTAAACATCCTTTTTACGAACCGGTATTGCCCTTCACCGAGAATCTACATATTTTACTGTTTGTTTTAGTATTATTTTGTGTTTCCATTACAACGTTTGTACAAAACATCATATTTCGTTTTTACCTTCTTATGGAGAATGACAGAGGTATCACGATACTTTTTTTTTTTATTTTAAGCCTTCGTATGACTTAAAATCAACTACTACAATGAGTAATGAACAACACTGATCTAAAAATATTTAATCATCCGAGTGTCCAGTTGCACTACTCGTATATTTAATAAGTCTTCTTACGTTACGAAAACAATAAATTTAAGCTACATATTAATAACATCAGTGTAGACGTGTGTACATAGTGTGACCGCGTTTTATCGCTGCCCCTCCTTGCACTTCATTAGTTAATTTACTTTGTTCTCCAGTATTAAGCGATACTATCAGCTAGAAAGTGAAATATTTAATAAGCGACTTAATTCTGTTGTAACTAAAGTGTTCTGATCTTGAAGTAATGCATGCAGTTTCAATTCGGCCGGATTATGCCGGCGCGTTCCTAACATTGACAACAAATCTTATTTGAAGCCAGTGCGTCGGCATGCGTCGCCGAGGTTGAATGTATGTTTTTTTTAATATACTACGTGTAGACCCGCGATGCTAAATTTAATTTTTAAAAATATCGGTTAATTTTTTTATAAACCGATGCCGTAAAATAAAAGTGTTTAATACAAACTGTATTAAGGTGCGAAAACTACTAATTATTTTCGTTAGAAGAAAGTGTTGCACATGAAAGTAAGTAGTTAATTTAATGCTTGATAACACTTTTTTTTATAAAAATCCTATTGATTTATATGTAATCGTAAACATTAAATTAAAAACATTTCGCAAACTGCAAAGATTATTAGGACAATTTTTTTTACAATAATGCATGTTTTACGGTTTTAAAATTTGATTTGTAGCTTATTATTTATTATTTAAAAAAAGTAACGTAAAATAAAAAAATTGGAGGTGCTTAATTTTTCATGACTTCGCATTTTTCTATAATTTAATTTAAGAACCAAAAGATTATTTTTAACACTGTAAAAATTGTATTATTTTTATAGTTTTAGTAAAATTGAAATAAGATTTCAAAATTACCTGAATAAATTGTCTAGAAATGTATGTCGAAAATACCGTCCCTGACACTGCAGCTGAAATATCGTCCGATTTCAACGCGATTGCATTAAATTGAGAAACACGTATAATAGCTGTATCTATTATACGAAACATCTTCCGAAATTTTTAATACCACCAGGTCATAAATGAATATTTAGTATAATCTATAAAAAAAGCTATACTGAAAACTTTTTTGTAAACATTGTAATAATTTTCTTGAAAACAAGTTGATAATTATCACCAACCAGCTGTTCCAGTGCGGTTTCATCCGCATGAAATGTCAAAATTCAAATGCACAAATAACAATTGCTTTCTTTGCATGAGGATTTTTATGCAAAAATTTTACCCCCTAAGTTTAATGGCGTGAAAATATATAGCCTAAAGTGCGACGTAAGTGTAGGGATTATTATTAAAAAATAACTATTCAAAAATATGCTGTGATTGCTGACATCTTAGGCAACAAAGAAGTGTGTGTTTACGCTTTATTATAATAGTATAGATAATTATTAGTTTAATGAAGTATATTTACATTTAGTTATGATAACATTGGCGTCTTACCCTTCCGGACTCCTGGGTAAGTGCATAGATAAGGAGTACGGAAGAACTAAACAAAACAATATCGGATATACTCAATGACTTTATGGTATTTATTATCCTACATGTACGGGTATATTTTTATTTTTTAATTTAAAAATTTAATAATTTTCGTGCCCTAAAAAACTATAAAACGTTAACATAATTTAATATCATCACTAACTAAAAAAAGCACAATCGAATTGTTAATTATTTTATTTGAAAATGTTACCAATACATATAATAGTTATTTAAGGGTCGGATATATGTTTTTTTGTTCCTTTTTTGTCAAAAGGGCTAATTAATCGTAATGTATTTCTTTGTGTAGACATTAAATCGCAATGAAGTATTTGGGAAGGAATTGGCTCCTGTTCCAGGGCAATCTACTATAGGGACCAAGGCTTCTATGAAATTTATACAAAAGACATAATAAATTATTATTATTATTTAAGCATTGTAACGCCTGTCGAGTTCGACCAATAAATTACAAATTCCTAGTCCTTAACGTTTATCCGTAAATTCAATTTTATTACAACAATGTATAATTGTTACAATTAAATTACAAATCATAATTTATTCAAAAAAAAAACAATGAAAAACACGCTTTAAATATAATTACCCTGGTTATTATGTGTTACGTAATTAAAATCAATGATATAAAAGGATAATAAGTAACTTGAAGTATTTACAACCAACAAAGGTTTTTGTTTAAATTTTTAGGGTTCATACGACCAAATACAAAAACGTTAATATCAATAATATTAATAGAAAAATCTTAAGTTTAATTCTAAGCAATCTTGGAATCATTTTTAAACAATTAGAGGAATTTTATCTGTCAGTCCTAATATTTTTCATAATTGATAGACTAATAGACAAAATAGTCAAGATAGCACAACCCATCTGAGTTGTAAAATTAAAAAAACACAGATAATAATAGTAATGACTGAGATGACGTATGATAGAATCATTTGGAGGAAAAAAAACCTGTCGTGCCGACCCTACGAGAATAGGATAAGGAGCCTGATGACGACACATAATGGTAGATTCACCGCTTTCAGTATGATTTTAAAAGGTTTGCGCGAAGAATTAATCTCGGAATCTGTGCTGTCTATTACTTCCGACTAATATTACGGAACCCTTCCTCATGGTTTGTCTTGTACATAATGGTATTGATGTTTTTATACTACTTAAGTAAATGTTAACTACACTTTTTATACGGAAAAAAAACTGATTGATTCAAACACCAGGTAAACTTGTTAGGTTTTTACCATTTTTTAGTTTTGTTTAATTACATCATATAACGAGCTAATACTAATTGAGACGGCTGTTTAAGAGAATATTACTCCTTCGTTTCTCTTATTTGTCGTTTTAAAACCGTTTTTGAAATTCGAATTGAAAAATGTATGGATAAATTGCAATTATTGTCGCTTCACCGTGCTGTAAATTGAAAAAACCAAATGTTTACAAGAAAATTGTTTTTTTAACAGGAAAAGTTTTATTTTATCCGACGATTGATTTATTTCAAGAAAATTGAATCTTTGAAACATGGGACCATTATTTATTTCAGTTACAATAATTAGATATGTTTTTTTTTTACGTTAAATTCTTAAACAATAACTATATTAAAACATAACTTTATCCATAATTTTTAAAAATTGTGTATTTCAATGGAAACCATAATTATGTATACTGGTGTGATGTATTCGCAAATGTTGCAAAAACGCTTCGATATAAAATCTGTAATTATGTCATATAATGTCACGATCTGACAACACAATTAAATGTCTGGTAACCTTCGAAACTACACGCATGTGTTTATCAGACATTTAATAGTGCTGACAACTAATCGGCACGGATTGCTTATATATTTTTTTAATTATATTCACAGTTCAAAAGAAGTAGTTGAACAGTCACGAAAATTTGAATAATTGTAAAGTAGACTTAACTGTACTATTATTTTGAAGAGGAAATATTTGTATTTTTGTACATATTGAAATAATTCAAAAACTACTGTATCGATTTTAAAAATTCTTTCACTATTAAAAAGCTACTATTATAAATGCGAAAGAATAGATGGATGGATGGACGGATGTTTGTTAGAGTTTGTAGCCTAAACGCCCGGACGGATTTCGATGAAATTTGGTATACATAGATGTAGATGATAGTCTGGAAGAACACATAAGCTACTCACTTTTGTTTTTTTTTTAATTCCACACGGACGGTGTCGTGAGCGAAAGCTATTAGGCTATATTTTTTATAATTTTTTAATTTCACGCTGGCGAGCATCATCCAGTTAGATATATGTTTACAACTATTATGCAAGGTCCCTATTATTACAATTACTCTCGCTTTTATTTGCGGAACAACAGTTAATCTAAGCTTACGCATTCCTTAGAATCAATAAGGCCCATTGTTTAAACAGAAACAAAGACATGAATGTGATTACCTATTCGTCTTAATATACTTCTTATTATATTAATCACATTCTTCTATGGTATTTTAAAAGAAAGTAAAACGTAAAAAAGATTACACGAAAAAATAAATTTTACTGTATATTTTGCTTTACATTACATGAACTACGGTTATTGTATGTTATTTGCAGATAGGACACGTGTCAGAAATTGTTAAAAAAATATTTAGAATAAAAAACGTAAACGTAATCCACCAAAACATTAGTTACAAAATTATTCAGTTCAAAAAACGACGTTAAATGACAATCTTTCTATTCAGTGTTATAATGATTTGGTATTGTGTAAAATATTCGCAATTTTACTCTATTCACTATTTCACTAGTGTAAACTTTTAAATCGCTAATAAATTGTAAGAAATGGTAAACTTCCTGTCGGAAACAATTCAAATAGAATATTCGAAGCAGATAATTCATGGCATATATTAACACAGTTGACAAAAAACTTCATATCTTTCATAACTCAGGTACTGATATACGTAAGTAAACACGGCTTAACAAATTACATTTGTAATATCGTAACAACTCTGCTTGTAATGAGGCATAAAATTCTGCTTAACGACGCATAAATTGCGCTCGCTTATAGGGGATATGTGTTACATTGCGTTTAACTTATCCAAAACGATTTTGAAAAACACGGTCTAAATTTACCTTAGAAACCAGATAGAGCAACTGCATTCTGATATTGAATCTTTATCAATGACAATAACATGGAACAAGTCAACTTATATAGATCAAGTTGCCGACAAAAATAATATCCCCACTAAAAGCATAGAAACTTTTAGACCACAAAATCATTAAAGTAGAAATAAGAGATTGCTCTGGGTACCTTCTAACTACTTCTACATAAATCAACACTAAATATTGGTAGTCTTTAATTACTAGCTTTCGCCCGCGACTCGGTCTGCGTGGAATTAAAAATTAAGAAAAGTGAGTAGCCTATGTGTTTTTCCAGACTATCCGCTATGTCTTTACCAAATGTCACCGAAATCCGCTCAGCCGTTTAGGCTACAAACTCTATCAAACATTCATCCATCCATTCATCCATCTAAACTTTCGCATTTATAATATTAGTATGATAGTATGATTTGTCATTAACCAATAGTAGTAGTAATCAGTTCTTGGTAATATGAAATATAAATCGTGTTATAAAGTTAAACAAGGAACTAACGGTACAACATAAAGCAATGTCATCATGTTGGAAGGTTCGCATAAAATCATCTGATACTTGCGTATGGACCGCTCCAGGACGTGTCATTACAAATTCGCGACGCCTACTCTGTTAATATAACCACTTGGAGAACTATAATCATTGCATAATAATTCATAACAAGTATGTGTGAAAATTAGGACACCTTCACATTGAAGTTTCGCGATTTAGTGATTCAATAATTTTAATTTGATTTCTATTTGGGCAACTATTTCTGTTGTACAAAGCTTTAAGACGAACAAGATCTGTTTTCAATAGTATAATATGCGATCTGGGCGTCGTTAGGAGCAACGGTGTTGGAGCTCACCCACCTAGACTTTAAAAACTTTAAAACATAAAATAGATGTAAAAACTATTACAAATAAAACCACATCAATGCTTTCCACTAGATCTAGCGCCATCTATAGCTGACAGCACGATACGAGAGCTTAAAGATTGATTTTATAATTCGACAGTTTTTTTACATTCGAATTATTCAATTACAAGCTACACTTTATTGTAATCCAAAAGCTTTGAAGGTCTTGTCAAAATTAATTTAGTTGTCATGCAAAAAACATATTTAATGCTGCCAGTTATGTTGCCCAATACGTATCTGATATTTAGATAGGTGTAAAGATTTAATTACTTTAGGCAAAAACTGATTGACATTTACGTTTGTAATTTAAGAATTGTCGATTTTATTCTAAAAGTTAAAAGATTGTATTTAATTACATACACAATATGTTACTTAATATCTGCTATTTTATACGAAAAATAGTCTTTTAAGGATTAAATTTGTTCAAATTAATATCGCATAAATCAAATATTCAGATTGTCTAAGCATAGTCGTGCATGTGAAGTAGCCTTAATTTGTCTTACAATGTAGTTAATACAAAACACGTATCACTGCATATTCTCACGGCAAAATCTCGGCGAATTATAGTATCAAAATAAAGCTTTTTAATTCTTATAAATATTATTATTTACATGTACAATATATTTGACTATCTAAAGGTTTTTTACAGCAGTTTTACAAGAGACTACGATAAAGTCTCTTTTACCTGTTCCCCTACCCAATTGACAACATACAGTTGACATGATGATACGACAGTTACCACACCTTTCTTTTCCCTCCCTAGTTTTAATATCAACTGCTTCTTTTAATAACTTAATAATACATTAATTTATCATTCCGTGTCAAGTAACACGACACGTTTCATAGCATCACGCGATATCACGTAAAATAGCTGTGTGTGTGCTCTATAACATTTCGTCCCCATAAATTGTCACACAGGGGACTGCGAACTGTGTCCTTCAAAGCAGTAGTGAATACGAAATTAAAAATGACAACTTAGGACTCCTTAATGGGTATAAAGACCTCGTGAGAAAAAGTACATCGTGACGCAACTTAAAAAGAGCAAATTAAATTTTAATATTTTATTAGACTATTAAACACAAAGACAAAATTTTAGTCCGACGAACAAGTAGCTAGTTAATTGAAAAGTACATGTTCTAAAACGTAGTTTACTTTCAAGTTATTTAACACTGGCTTCCGCTCGCGACTCCGTCCGTCTGGTATTAATAAAAACAAAAGAAAGTAACCTATGTATTCTTCCACACTATCCTCTACATCTATGCCAAATTTCATCCAGATCCATTCAGCTTTTTAGACTACAAACTGTAATAAACATCCATCCATCCATCCAAACTTTCACATTTATAATATTAGTAAGATTCTTAAAATCATGAATTCTTAATTGATAATGAAACATAATGTACAAAAAGGAAAAAGGTAATTTGTTTGGTTATGTGTTTTTACTTGAATTTATTAACAATAACATTGCCTCTAAATTAAGATGCAAAAACTTTAGTCATTGTTATCTCACGGATGTAAGAAATACGATCTAATTAATTCATACCAGATGTAACAAAACAAATAACTAGGAAGTACTATTCAGATTGATTCATTTTTTAATCATAAAAAAGATAAATGGCCAGTCTTATAAACCTTTTAAGAAAGTAAACATGCATATCAAAAAAATCTAAAGAATTTTTTAATCTGTAGTTAATAATATTAGCTGCAGCAAGAGCATGAACGTCGTGTGTTTTAGAATATAAGTTATGTATAAACACGGTATTAACACAGTGACCCAAATGCGCAGTGCACATATGCTATGTTAAAACTACTTTATGTTCACGCCAATGTGAAGACCCATTAAAATTTTATCAAGAACTAATCGAGGTTGCCAATGCGAAAGACGCATGTACAATATAAAATCAAATATCGTCTATAGTTTCTTGTCCATTAAGATTAATTTACATAAATTAAAAATAAAAAAAAAGAGAATTTGTTGCAAAAAAATTTACGGCTTACAAAACCTTATAAACACTTTTTATTTGCTTGTTTTGTTAATTTAATGATACTTTGTGTTCGAATTATGACCGTCTCTTCAAGTAAATCATATTTGGTCTACAAAAAGGGGTTAAAAGTGAAGTAATTGGAATAAAGATGGACGAAGCCTTGAAGTGCCTAGTTAATAAACCGATGTATAAATTCGAAATTAAGTTGGCACGTCGAGCAGAAAGGTGCTCTAGATCCCGACGTGCCAATTCAAACGCTTACTGTAACCTCCTTATCTCAGGCTTCACTAGAAATTGACAAGTAGCGCTTTCCTACAATATCGCATTACCGTACGTGAGGAATCACAAAAGCTGAGAGTAATCTTAGTTGGAACATGATATCGAATTACTAGCACGATGTTATCTCATAAAGCAGTTGTCAACCAACGTAATATGATATTGCTGAGTAAGATTTTTTATTAGAACGTGAAAGCATGCACTTATACTATGTTGACAATAAACATACTACACACTTGTAGATATGTGGTCTTGCTACAGTATATACTTCCTTAGAACCAATCATATTTGTATTAACTATTGAAATTTGTCAATATCATATTTCACACTAAACCTATTCAAGTTGACGCAATAATTTAAAAAAATATTAACAGAATTGAAGACTCATATTATTAAAAAAAACAACAGAAAATATGGACAGTATTATACGTGTAAATCTTGTATTCTTTGTATGTGATCACACCTTTGAAATGGAAATCAGTACCATTAAAGATAGATTTAAGTTACATTTAAGTTATAGTAAAACACTAAGCTCTATAACATTTATAAATAATACGCTCTAAGGTTTGCATTACCCAGCGCACTTCAAACGAGATCTCCGATAATGTCCTGAAGGCACAATGCTGCATTCAGAGTGGCCGCAGTGAATGGGGGACTTTAATGGGCCCCCACTTAATAACATATCTCTGAGATAATCAGCTGTCTATAAATGCACATATTCCACAAGCGAGCTAGTTATTATATTTAATATATATCAATTTAAAAATAATGTGCATTAAATAAGTCGAAAACCAAAAGAATCTTAAAGTTTTAAAACATCCTGTAGTAGAATTTAAGGTTATGTAAAATGATTATTAAAAACACTAAAAATGTTATATTTTTGTTCATAAAAACAAACAAAGAATCGAAGATTTATTAAACTATCGTATCTACCGTTAGGATAACTTAATAAATTTGCAATAACGTTAATCAAAGAACCGGTCACAAAAAATACAAAAGGTCAACAACCTCGGATTGAATAAATCGACATAACATCGGTTTTCTTTATAATTATGTTTGAACAATTACATCACTGCGATGTTATTGACCTTTGTATAGATTGATTTATTGAACGTGGGTACATCTAATAATTTAATTGAACATGTTTAAATAATAAGGATATAATAGGACTCAAACGTGAATAAATAGTAACTAAGGCGCCGCAAGGCTAGCAGGCTAATATTTTTCGATCCTTTTGAGGTGTAGATCACCCTATCCTGGCGGCACTCATGTTTAAGAACTGTTTATAAAGACTTATTTAGCTTGGACATAAAAATAATCGCCAGATATCGTAGAATCACTTTAAATTTGCAACTAATAGAACTAGAGTCTGTATTTCAATTACAACAAAAAAAAAACGGTATCTGGTGGTAAGAATTAATAATAATTGAACTATTTATATAGCTGACTTTATAACTTAAGTAGCGGAAAAATATTGTAGTACCTATTGTGGTATTTCTATCTTATCTTCAATCGGTATCGAACATAGTAGAGACAAAACCGTAACATGTTATCTATTAATTATAACATCGAGATGTATTTAAGATCAGTATTTTATAATCTGCGTACAATAAGCGATTGTTAGGCGTGGGAGCATAGACAAACGCACCTGACCTTCGTTGGAATTCGACTGTTAAGACAATTTAAATATCACGTATCTGCAATGTCAATAAAGGTTAAAGATATGTGTAATTTATGTTTATATATCTGTATCTAAATACAATGTACAAAATTATATTTTCATGTCTTATTTTTTTGAATGTTAGAGCAATAATGTTACCTAATCTTTGTTTTCTTTCGGATTAAAGAATAAAATAATGAATTATACCTAAACAAATTGTAATCCTAAAGAACGTAAATATCTGGAAGATTATTTTTATCCTGTAATGATATCTAAATTCAAGCCCCCAGACTGTTTGAGCGATATCCGCATGCCGAGATTTTTATCTATGTCGTAGGTGTTTAGACACGTAGAGCCTTAAATGTCAACACATTACTTATACCAGCTTTTTGCACACACAGTAACATTAAAAAATGTATATTGTAACACAAAACTAACTAATTGCTCACATTTTGACAATGTTAGCTACTGTAATATAACCAAAAATATTTTAAAAAATTAAAACAATATTTTTAGGTTAGAAAACAGATAATGCAATGAATCGCTGTGCAAACATAATTGTTAACCACATGTTCCATTTAATCATTACGCCGTAACATATACGCCTAAAATAAACATTAATTATTACAAACTTTTGTTAATAAAAGTGTTGCCAAGTTTATTGGTTAAAAAGCAATTGTTCGTGACTTCATCGGCGCGGAATAAAAAAAGTAACCTATAATGTACCTTACATAAACTACCTCCGATTAAAGGATGCATTAGTATCGACTACAGGACTAATCACAATCAAACACATAACTCGTTTGTTAATGAAGACAAAAGCTGTTTAAAATGTACACATTTCGCACATCCTTATAATTAAAACGTTAAAAACACTTCTAAATGAAACTTGTTTGCCGATAGCGTTATCTTTTTAATTAAAAGTTAACCTTATAAGTTACCACCTGTGCTTGGTAGTCAGTAATGTGAACTTGATCGTGACAACTTAACTTAAAAACCAACAGTTATTATACATAGTCGATTTTTTTTAAATGAACACTTTTGAATTGAAAATTTAAATGTAAGTAACAATTTTCTAGCATTTTACAGGTTAACAATTTCATATTTTATATAACTACTTACCTTCTCTTCTGCTACACTTATCGCAAAATCCAACAAACACGGCCTGTCTTCGGCGGTATTTCCAAACCAATACGACTTAGGGTCCTTCAAGAACCAAGCCTATCATTTCTTCAAAGGCCAGCACATCTGTAGTTCCTCTGGTGTTGCGGATTTCCATGCGTGTATTAAACATCTCGGTGTTCTCGTCACTCGTTTTCCCCCTTTTATTATATAATAATCTATCTAAAATAGAAATCAAGAAGAGATTATTTTAATTACATATAACAATGAATTGTTAGTTAATGTAGAAAAATAGTTAATCAATCAATACGAGGGCATTAAAAGGCAATTACCGGAATCGCTAGACATTTCCAATTCCTAATTTAAAGATATTTTGAAGTCACTTTCCTATCGAATTAAGATGTGATCGCATGCAGCGCACAGCGTGGACGGTGGGTGACGGCGCGCATGGCAATCACTCGGATATTTCACTTTCCAATGAATTAAACATTCATCTGATCCACACGAATATTGACCAATAAACACACTTATCCTGTCCAATTAGCATACACTGACGTATTATATAACACTGAAGGGCAACAAATATAAATCACTAGCTTTTGCTCGCAACTTTGTCCCCGCGAAATTTAAAAAATCTAGCTAGTGTTCTAACGGTAAAGGGATTTAAAAAATATATCCAGTAGTTTTGAGGTTATACGGTAGAGACAAAAATCTTTCCTCTTTATAATACTAGCATAGACAAGTAGGTATAGATTATAACAGCTGACTGCAAGATTTAAACAAAAATAACTCTGTAACAAGAAATAACTATCATAATAATTAATTACTGTAATGTTACATTTTAGCATTTAAATAAAACTGGATTTATTTTATTTAAATGCTAAAATGTATGTACTAATTTATTAATAACTTACATTTTTGGAAGGTATAAAGAAAGTAGTACTAGTTTTGTATTATATTATCTGTGGTAGTATTTCTCAGTTAATTCCACATTATGCTTATTCTAATTATTTTTGCGTCATGCATTTAGAATGAAACTACTGATGCTGTTACGAATATCCAAACGCATGGCAGTTTTCTTTTACGCGGCCACTACTTATTGTGCTAAAACTTTTTCTAATAACAATTGCGAATTCAAATAGCATCCTTCCTTTTAAATTTCACCTACTTCGAATTTCGAATTCTCTAAATTGAAAGAAATTTCTCTTCCACAGATTCCTTAAAGCAATTTGTTTTGTTTTTTAAATTCTGCAACCATAACGTTTATAGTCTATACCTGAGAATGATGTTAATGAATTTTGTTTTTACAATTTTTAATTTGTACCCTCTATTTTTAGATGAAGCTATCGACATTATTATTGTCAACATTATCTGTTATAATTGTCGATGCGACTGTACCTGGGTCGTCTAGTTCCAATGAGATAACATATACGCAGAAGAGACGAGCACAACCTAACACTGGTGCTGCATTGTACCCACAGGCGAGCGACACACGAGATGTGATAACTTTAGACGGAATATGGAACTTCAGAAAGTCCCCAACAGATCCTGAACATGGATACCGCAATGGATGGTACGAACACGATCTAGAAAAGGTAATTTTCGTTATTTTACTAATTCATTTGTCTCGTGAAAGAGGTGACTAATGAAAGGATGATGGATGATTTTAAACCAAATAACCAAATAAACCAAAACCAATTTGTGTTTATTCAACATAAAATAATAACAGAAAGTTAAGTGTAGAAATAATGAATTTGTATTTGAAATTCCTTTAATCCGTTTCTAAAGTAAATGAAATTATTTACTAAATCAAATGTCAAAAAATTTCTTCTTCCCAATGAATACCTTCTTTTGTTTTGCCATTTAAGTATCTATTTACTAGCTTTCGCCCGCGACTCCATTCGCGTGGAATAAAAAAAACAAAATTGAATAGCCTATGTGTTTTTCCAGACTATCCTCTACATTTGTACCAAATTTCATCGAAATCCGTTCAGCCGTTAAGACTATAAACTCAACCTCTAACAAACATCCATTCATCCATCTAAACTTTCGCATTTATAATATTAGCAATTAGTAATTTAAACTTATTTCCAGTGTTCCAACGTATCTTAAAGTTTTACTAATATTTTTGTAAATGTATAATTTTATTATAAGTCACCTTTCAAAACCGATGTTATTTTAACACTCCCGGATTTAGTAGTGTGATGTCTGCGGTTTAGTTTTGCTTGTTTAGTACTCATTTACCAACATTATGTACATAAAGCTGATTAGTAACGAGAATACACTTTTTTCCTGCTTCGGTCAATAATAAGGTCAATTTAGTTAACAAAAAATGAAATAAACAAAGATAAAGCGCAAATAACATATTGATTGTATCCGCCAATACCGGCGTTGAAATACAAAAGCTGGTTTCACATTATGAGATATACAGTATGAAATATACACAGTATGAGATATATATGAGAGATACAGATGTATCTCAAAAAGAGTATTAAAACCTCTTTTAGATAATGTTTACTCCTCTTAGGATCTCGCTCTATCGAATCGTGTGTACACCAGCTGAATCACAATCCGGTAATAATAACGAGGTAACGGCCTGTGCCGAGGCTCCTGAGGGAGCATTCGAAATTAGTTACCTATAAAAGATTTAGGCTAAGCGCCATCCGCGCTTGGCCACGTCAAGTCCGGTGAATCTGTAAGTGCCTCTTCAAGGCAAACAGTGGCAATTCAGTCGTAAAACAGCTGAAACTGGACTATCGCAAACTGTTTAGTCTTGCTTTGATTCATTTGAGCTTATGGAGGTCCGCACACTACTCGATTTATTTGTGCAACTGAACCGTTGAAAGAGCTGCGAAACAATCGACAATCGCACAACAGGTGAGCGATTGTTTAGTCCAAAGTGTGAGTACGCTACTTACGCCACAAAAAATTACTTTGCTAAGCATGATGAACGATATTTATTTCTCTACACGCAACGTAAATTATGTTATAGCTCATTGTGTTACGCCGGATAAAAGCT
This sequence comes from Papilio polytes, assembly GCF_000836215.1. NCBI lineage: Eukaryota > Metazoa > Arthropoda > Insecta > Lepidoptera > Papilionidae > Papilio > Papilio polytes. The sequence goes on along the minus strand of NW_013527693.1, from coordinate 1,465,796 downwards.
GATTCCCACACACTATAAAAAGTATGTTTAAAACATTTTGAGGTTATCGACTATCTTATCTTTATCCTTATAGAACTTGTAATGCATTTACAATTCGATTTACCGACATCACGATAGGATGAATTTGCAAAATAAAGCTTTATACCATTTGTACTTTGTAACAGATTTTAAAAGTCGCTTAAACTATTATTGTATTAGTTTATCGTTATCTTGTGGCATCACGGTATCTCTATTGATGAGCTGTTACTTGTCCATTCTGTAACATTATAAGTAGGCGTAGGGAAGTCAACGAATTTTAACTGACGAAGTCAAGTTTTAATCGATATACTTTTATATTTACAACGATTCTCTCCTATTATGAGTATACATAAAAGGAGACAGTTGTAATTATCCAAGAGCGTACAATTATACACGATAAAAGGAGTATTCCGTTCCTACAAATAATGATTAAGTAAATTAGTGATGAATATAAAAAACAAAATTCTATTCCAGTCAGGTCCAGTGATCCCGATGCCTGTACCATCATCGTACAACGATGTAGGAGAGGACGGTTCTCTACGAGATCATGTTGGACTGGTGTGGTACGACAGGAGATTCTACGTACCCTCCGCCTGGCAACAGAACAAGCAGCGCATCTGGCTTCGATTTAGCAGTGTACACTACGCCGCACAAGTTGTAAGTATTATCGTGTCTCCTACCATATCGTACTCTCCTAAGGTCGGCAACCGGGTTTTCGTCCCCCAAATAACTCTATCATCCGTCATCTCAGTCATCACTCCCGCTCTCAGTATTATAAAACCAATAAGCGTATGCTTTTTAATTTAATTAATATTTTAAATTTATGGCTTGTACTGAAGTACTCAATGCCGTTCTGGTCTTTTCTAATCTAGACTAGTCTAGTCTGATACAACATTATTTCTCTATGGAATTTAAAAAATAACCAAATATATAGCCTATGTTACAGATAAATTATATTTCTAATGGTGAAAGAATTTTTGAAATCGGCCCAGTAGTTATTGAGTTATTTCAATACATATCAAAAACAAATCTTTCCTCTTTATATACATATAGATAGATTAAATACAGAAACATTTAAATAATTCATTCTTAAAAGTATTTCAAAACGTATTGTAAGTACTAGGGCAACATAAGAGTCGTAATGCGGGTCAAACGAGGTGTAGTTCAAACTGGAGGTGTCCGCGCCCGCGTCATTCATGTGTCGCCAGGCAATTGGACAATTGGACAATTTGGCGAACGTGAGCGGTCTCGTGAGACGCACAGCTGCGAGTTATACGTCTCATTCACCTCGAAATAATCACAGATGACCCAGTATGCAATGCAATTTCTTGTTCAGTCTGACGCTATTCATGATCAACAATTTGATTTTAAAAAAAAAACAATCTTAGGAATAGAATAAAATAGATATATCTGAACGCTAAGCAATCTGATCGTGTATATTGTAATTTTCATGAATGTTTTTAGTCGAATATATTAATGATTATTTTCTTAGTTAAGTTGAAAATGGAGTAACATTTGTAACATCTGTTAACCTTTTTCATACTAGAATGAAAAAAATGCATTAAAATCATACTGGTTCGTGTTATCGGCTTAACTTTAATTTTGGATAGGATAGATAGAATAAAATGAGTTAGATCCTTGTTTAATATTTGATATGAACGTAGAGACACATAGGTATAGATAAAGCAACATTGATTTTATATTCCCAAGGGCTGTTCGCGGGTTGATCGTAAAGTGCAATTTACGGGACAGTGCGGTGATATCGAGACGCTTCACAATGCCTCGTTTATAATCGAATACAAATCATTTCGCGGTTGCCCACTTGCCCACTTCTAACGTATTTAAATTGTATGCTCACATATAAAGTGCACGCACGATTCATGTGATGTATACGACGATCGGACCAATGAAGGCGCTGCGAGATTCGATAGCAACTGTAAATATAACAAATAAAACGATTTTAATTCATTTAAACTCGCGAACATACAATAGGTCAATAAAAAATAAATGCGTAACCTAATCTAACCCAACTTGTAACTAATTAGAAATTCTTTATTGACTGGAATTTCTTGGTTATTAAGATAATCCTTCAAGATGATTACCATTTTAAATAATGTTTTTTTTTACACCATATGTTGGCAAACGAGCAAGCTTACACCTGAATCCGCCAAAATAGCGAAGTACTGCCCATAGACATTCGCAATAGCTCATGCGTTGCCTACCCTCAATAGACGGAGGAGGAAACGCACATAAAGAGGATATTTTCCCTTCCTACACGTCACTTCCAGCTTCAAGTCCACGTTCCCCTCCCACTCTTTTCTTATAAGAAAAAGGGCGGGAAGGAAAGACGACTACAGTTGGGCCGGCTGTAATAACTGTACTCATAATCAGTGCAATCTAAAAATTGTCAATCAAATTATGCAATTATCAAATGCGTTTCGTAACCCGCGAGAAAAGTTACGACAAATACAAGAGAAAAACTTCAGTGTTACTATATAATGAGATAATGAGAGTCGAGTTCGTTTTGCGTAACTCATGTGAATAGAAACGAGCGAACGGCTGATAAAGAAATTATCTCATTTCTCGAGTCGTTGCGCGCGATGCAGAAGCGATGCTTGTTTATTAAGCGTTGTTACCCTTATTTCGATTTTGAGAGATAGTTGCATCTTAACAGAAATAAAATACTTAATTTGTTCTTACATCAAAAGCAATAATAATAGAGAACATACCTATTGAAGTTAGCACGTAATTTTAAATAGTAGATTTGGCTGTATTTGTTTATTGGCGGCAACTATTTATCAATAAAAAATGTATAGACTTAAGGAAAAACTTATAGAATGTTGTATAAGTTGCCGCCAACTCGTATCTTCTGTAACACCTTTATGTCATTCATTCAGAATAATAAAGCATTCAATAAGTCATTCTCGGCTGTTGCACTCACTCTGATGGTTCACACGTACTTACAATGCGTTTTGAATTCGAGTTTCATGAGTATTCGTTTTTAATCATTTAACTGCCGCTCTTAAACAGGGGATTAGTATACTACGGGTATCCCTTTGCAGTTTATTTAAAATTTGAACATAATCATTCATTGTTAATGTCCAACAATCTTAAAATGCAAACTTTTACAATCATTGTGGTTAAAATATTATTACGGTTATTCCATTTATAAGGAACACAGACAAGAGAGTACTCAGAATATCAATTTAGATAATATTTTAAACACAAGAATTAAATAAAGCGATAACCCCGTACTGATACGAACACATGAGTGAATGGACGACATGCATTGCTCGTGTCTGATAAAATGTATGGAACAATAAAATATCTGGACTAGTGCTGATCCATCCAATTCTAAACCTATTTTTACTGTCTCGCTTACCAAATTTACCTCATATTTAACAATTATATAATAACTACCTTTCTCCCGCCCCACCAATAAAAATTAAATTAAAAAAAACCGAAAAGTAAGTAACTTACATGTTCTTCCAGACTATCTTATACATCAAACCCAAATTTCATCGAGATCCGTTCAGCTGTTCTAGTGGCAACCTCTAACAAACATCCATCCATCTAAACTTTCGCATTTCATAACATTAGTAAGATAAATCTATCCGTATAGAAACATGTCATAACTATACTTTTTTACTTGCAGTGGGTAAATGGTAAACTGGTGACATACCATGAAATGGGCCATCTACCCTTCGAGGTGGAGATCACGGATGTTGTCTGCGAAAAGGGAAGCAATCTACTCACTGTGGTAGTAGACAACACATTGCTGAGTGACACCGTCCCTCAAGGCAGTATTAGAGACACATTTGTAGGGTAAGTCATACTCACATAGAAATCTCCACGACATGGTTACAAAGACTTGAATGTCACAGAGTTCCTTCGTGAAAAGATTCTCCACTACCTCATCCTACTCCCGTAGTGTCGGCGCACCGGGTTAACGTCCTCTAAATAACGTCTCTAAAATCTCATCCGTCTTCACAATCACCACTCACTTCTTGATCATGTCACCTTTCACGGAATCCATCCACCTCTCAAGGTTTACCTCTACCGGTATACATCGAAACTGAACATCCCGTAACATGTGGCAGAAATCGTTTTGTGTAAAAATAATGATGACCATTCAATGTAAAATTAAACACGTTTAGATGAGCGGAACAACAATGTTAACAATACAATGAATTCTTTGACCATTTAATCCCTGGTATCCTTGATGAGGTCAATTGCATGAACAAAGCTACTTGTCGGACACGTTGGGACATACTTAATGTGTTTGTGTAACGTTTCACACTTCGCTGCATTATTTGTTAACGGTTGCCTGCATTTTATTGTTTACTTTTCTTTGCAATAGTAAACGATTACCTGACCTACTGTCTAACCGTGGGTTATTACCAATCTTACGCGTTCCAAAATATTTTTTAAATAACGTAAAGGCATCTATTACCGCCAGTTTAAGCATTATTCAGATTGAGGCCCAAAAATAAGCATGATATTCGATGTACTATAGACGGGGTCCACGCACGTAATGAGTAAATATTCTTAAATTCCATGAGTTACAGACAAAAATAAATGCATCTACATTTTCTCTAAAACAACCACTTGTGTAACTTTAACACATCGCAGGTATATCATAGTTTTCTAAATAGGTCGGTAACAGACGCGGATTTTGATGAGTCGTTATTAGGCGCGTTTACGTTATACAGGTACGAAGACATTCTTAACTTCTTACATGTTACCCATCGCAATTCAAATATCTTTTTCGATTAATTCTATAGTAGATGAGATAGATAATTATTGAAAATCATTAGAAGTAAACATTATTTTAAATCACACACATCTTTTATTACCGTTTTAAGCCTGTATTACATTATTTTCAAAATCGAATTTAATTGCTTACGCTTTCACTTCGTGTTACATTATTCAGCACTCACGTTTTAATTCGTTTTTTTAATCGTTTATTTTTAAATTCCTTTACTCTATTAATGTAGTAAATTAATTAATTAATTTGAAACTTGTTACCATAAATTATTACATAGCTTTGTAATTATAAGGCTTTTGAATAATTAGGTCGGAAGAATCTCCAGATGTAATGAAGTATCAGCGTAAAGTAATTTACAATGATTATAAAATACCACGAGTTCTTTGTTTTGTTAACCTTTTAACTTATGCTAATTTTAAAAGCATTTCCCGCCTGTTTTCATGTGAAGTATGAAAGT
>NW_013527693.1:1434180-1460043 GCF_000836215.1 Papilio polytes | reverse complement strand
AGCAAACGTACACGTTCGATTTCTTCAACTACGCGGGCATACATAGAACTGTCTTCTTGTACTCGACTCCTCAAATATACATCGATGACGTAATAGTTAACACTGATATACAAGGGCTGACAGGTAAAGTTTACATTTATTACACTAATACTCCCTTAGTACTATCTGACTCTGAGTGCAATACCTAATCCATTGTCAAACTAATATCGTGAATGCTAAAGTTTAGATGGATGGATGGATGAATGTTTGTTAAAGTTTGTAGCCTAAACGGATGAAATTTGGCATAGATGTAGAACATAGTCTGGTAGAACACATACACACATACTTAATTTCGTTTTCTTATACCACGCGGACGGAATCGCGGGCAAAAGCTAGTTTATAACAAAAAAAAGTGTCGCTATGATGTAACTCGTTGAATGATATTTCAATGGAAAACATGAAAACAACAGTTTTCCTAGTAATTACGTCGACAATGAAAGTAAATTTGATAATCAGAAGAGATAATGTGATGACAAATATGTTTAAAGCGGTTCCCAAAGTGGTACAAATGGACCACCTGGGATTTTCGGTAGACTTGCATGGATTGTACGATAGTAGGGAATAAAATTAAATGTTCACAAAATTAATAAGAAATAGGAGCAATTCAGTGTTACGGATAAAATAATAAAAGAGATCTACGTAAAAAAATAAGTTTGAGAATCTCTGGTATAAAGGATAGTACACACGTACCGTGGTGTTAGAATGGGAACATTCATAGTGTACTTATTTACATGACAACAATGTGCTCGAGATGATATCAGCGGCCACAATGACGAGCTCTAACGGTACGACCCATTTATACCGCGCTGCCTTTGATACCATTGTAAATAACACCATTGTACTTGACTAAGGACCAGTTCTTGAGCTATAGTTAATTTAATTGCGCCCTTAAGTGCTGGCGCACAACTTTGATTAAACTATCGCATAACTGTTCCGCGATTGTCGATTGTTTCGCAGCCAATTCAACTGTTTAGTTGCACAACTAGAATGGGAGTAGTACGCATACTATCTACACCTCAAGCTCATAGGAATCAACGCGAGATTAAACAGTTGTGCGATAGTTTAGTTTTAAGTGTGCGCACGCTGTAAAGATTCTTGTGTGATATTGAGCGACCTATGCTACATGAAAGAAATTTTTTCATCGATGGCATTAAAAGAAAGTAAACGTTAATGAATAAAATTGTTTCATTTGCAGGTTTCATTGTGTACAATGTTACACAGAAAGGTTTAAGCGACGGCGGTTCTGTCGAATGTTTGATTCAAATACTGGACAAGAACGACACGCAGGTGGCGGCGGCCAATGACTGCGCGGGCCTCATTGAGATCGGCAATGCTAACTTCTGGTGGCCATACCTGATGCATCCCAATCCTGGATACTTGTACACATTTAGAGTAAGTATTACATTGATAAATGCAACTATAATTTTATTAAACGCTTAAATTAAATTCGTATGTCAGGATTATTTTACTTAATAAATAAATAGACACTGTGGCAATGAACAATACAGGTTTTCCCTTCGTATTACCATTTTCGATAACCCATTCCGCAATCAATACTGAAAGTAATAACAATTATTATAATTATTTAGGTCAGTCTTATTGGAATTCAAGGAGAAACAATTGATACGTACAATCAAAAAATCGGTATAAGAACTGTCACTTGGAGTAACACGACTATCTTTATCAACGACAAACCGATTTATTTGAAAGGATTCGGGATGCACGAGGATTCAGATGTAAGTAATACTTAAAATAATTCCGTTGCTATATTCCTTTGTATCTTATTATTGTATTTAAATGTTTATTTTAATTATTAAACATATTTAAAATTTCTGATAAATTGACAGTTACGAGGCAAAGGTTGGGATCAAGTGCTGTGGGTGAAGAACTTCAACCTGATCAGATGGCTGGGAGCGAACGCGTTCCGCACCTCGCACTACCCCTATGCCGAGGAGATCTACCAGCTGGCCGATGCTCAGGGCATCATGATTATTGACGAATGCCCCGGAGCTGACACAGAGTAAGAAAGACTTTAGACTTCGCACTCACAGTTGTTAACGTGGACAGTTGTAACATTACACTGAGTGAGAACTCAATGTGGACTACAGAGATTTATACCTTAATGGGTCTATTTCCCTAAATTTCGATCCAATCGGTTAATAGCATAATGTGGCGTGTTGTATATTTTTTATCTCAGTACCTTTTTAATATTGTATTCATGTTGGCAGTGTATTTTCCGACGCCCTGTTGACTAAACACAAGCAGTCGCTGACGGAGCTGATCCGCCGCGACAAGAACCACCCCAGTGTGGTGATGTGGTCCGTCTCCAACGAGCCCAGGTCCGCCAACAGACTTGCTGATGCTTACTTTGGGTATGTTTTCATATTATTTAAACGAAACATAACTGATAATGTCTCACTCGGAGTCTTTTAATTCTTGAACATTATTCTCGATTTATTAACGCATTTTTTGTAATAAATTATTTTAAATTTAAGTGTTTATATGTCTATTTTAAACCTTTATTGCAGCGAAATAGTTCGACACGTAAAATCCATGGACCTGTCACGACCTGTTACCATTGCAATCTCTCAGCACTACGCAGCCGACAGAGCCGTAAGACAAAAATACTTTTTACTTCAAGCCAACAAAACCGATTTCATGTAATTGAATTAACAAGAGATTCAGTAAACCACCGGTTGCTACAACATCTCATTTACAATTGGGTTTGAAGTCCCCTAGGCGCAATAATGAAAAATATGTGCCCGAAGGTGTTATTATGATCGAATTATTTCATTAATTTAAATGTCCTTATTCAGGGGCAACATCTCGACGTGATATGCTTCAACCGGTACAACGGGTGGTACACATCAACGGGCTCGCTGTCCGTGATCACCAACAACGTGGTAGAGGAGGCCACCGCCTGGCACCTCAAGCACAACAAACCTGTCATCATGACGGAGTACGGAGCCGACACCATCGCTGGACTGCATCTCGTAAGACATAATTTAACTTTAACAAAATGAAGACATATGCTTAAGTATCTTTTATTAATTTGAACCATCTTTTAGATTCCTGAGTACGTATGGGCGGAAGAATATCAAGTAGCCTTAATGTCGGAGCACTTTAAAGCATTCGACAAGTTGCGACAAGCCGGATTCTTTACGGGCGAATTCATTTGGAACTTCGCCGACTTTAAGACTGCTCAGAGTAAGTATTTTACTCAGTCGAATGGAATCGTTGATTTTATGGCTGCCAGCGTAGTGTGCTTAAAATATTGTCTATGGACAACAGCTCTTAACCTTTGCGGTCTTCTTAAAATGAATCTTTTAAGCTGAGTGTAGATTTTCACTCCTCAAAGATAAAAATTGTTTTCTTTTTCAGCCATAACTCGAGTAGGTGGAAATAAGAAAGGTATTTTCACACGATCGAGACAACCTAAGGCTTCGGCACATCATTTAAGAGCGCGGTACCTCTCCCTAGCGGCCGCAGACGCCGGCACAGCGGCGCCCGATGTCTCCTACTACGTATCAGACAACAAACCGACGCACCATGAATTATAAACTGTAATATAGGCTATTTTTAAGATATCGGTATTACCTATTTTTGTTATATCGATAAAGAATGTTTGTGTATGTAAGTACCTTCTTGTATGTATTCAATGATTGAGTCGTATAAACTGCCATTAATAGGGTATATTTTGTAATAGTTAAGTATTTTCCTAGAATATTGTTGTGGTAATGCGTTATTTTACTAAATGACACAATGTCAATAATTGAAATAATCTGTTATACTGCCGAATATCGTATCGTTATTCTACTGAAATTAAATTGAATCTAACATTTCAATTGACTAATAATGTCAAGCTAATTGAACACCAATATTGTACTTGCAGTTATTATTGTTACATCATAAACCTTTCTCTAGATTTTCAACGTAACTTTCAAATCAATCTGCCTTCGCCAATTATACGTATCATATGTCGTCTATCGCTGTCTGTTCTGTATTATTCGTCTTACATACCTATTTTATTGTAACAGTGGATGAAAGTTTATTATTCAAATTACGAACACTTATTATAGCAGAATTACCGATGTCCGTCCACAAATTCGTCCCTTTGGTAAATAATAATTAGGTTTTTTTTTCAACTTTATTGCTTCAGGCGAATTTTTTTTAATAGTTGAACTTCCCTATTCGAATGGCTTACATTGGCGATTGATACTGCAGATTAAAAAAAACATTTATTATTTTCGGAATTACATCTTGTGGATTATACGTATATATAAAATATACATGTCCCGATTAAATGTAGTGATATAAATTGATATCTACGTACTAAATAGAGATATTTGTGAAAACTTTGACCTATGTTACAGCATAAGTACAATAAAGTTAATTTATTAGATTTTGGTGTGTACAAGTATCTGTTATAAAATCCAAGAATGTTGCTACAACCTAACAGGAATATGAATGTCGTGACTGTAAATATTTATGAGAATAATTAAAGTACAAAAGAATAGAACGTGTTTTATTTTTTAGAAGCAAACATGAATTCGTGAAAATTAAAAAATAACGATCGTTTCTAATAAAACCTTATCACCACTACAAAGGTATCAAACCATGTTTTATAAATATACTAGCTTTCGCCCGCGACTACGTTCGCGTGGAATTTAAAAAAAAAGCCTATGCGTTATTCCAAAATATCATCTACATCCATGAAATCCGTTCAGCCGTTTAGGCTACAAACTCTAACAAACATCCATCCATCTATAACGAAAAATGCTATAAGGTTGATAAGATTCAGAGCTGCCTTCTAAACAGGAATATGAATACTACAATTAAAAAGTTTACTGTAATCTATGACTAAGACCATCTTGGCTGACATCTGTCATACCCCTAAAATTGATGGCTGTCAACTGTCAAAACCAAATTGTCAGCCCATTGTTTTGAAAACATTCAATATCGTTGTAATAATTCGTTATTGATTTTTAAATAGTTAGAAGATTTATATTTACGCTTTAGTAAAATTACAAGCACGATATTATAAAAAAATGATTTGCATAGAATGTAGACAAAATGCTAAGTACAAATGTCCAACATGCCGACAGCCGTAGTAAGTTGTTTTTTTTTATTATTCTAACGTATAAGTATATGCATTTATATGAATACCAAATTATGACAAACATTTTAGTTGCTCGCTTAGCTGCTATAAAACACACAAAGAAAATCCGTGTTCTGCTCCTACCCCAGTAGAACCAAAAAATATTATAAACAATCCCGTAGAATACGAATACCCCACTGAGGACACAGTGCCAAGAGAAAAATTACAATTATTAGGTATGTTAAATATTGTCCGACTCAAATTATTGTTTATTTAGATTTTCTTATTAAAAAATGTTTTGCTATGTTTTATTTTACAGAACAATCTGCCGAGGTAAAGAAGTGTTTAGAAAATCCTTATGTTCGTGAAATGTTAGAATTATTAGACAAATCTTCACATCCAGACGCTCTGATAAAAGAATACATGATTGAACCAATATTTACTGAATTTGCTGATGCATGCCTCAAAGTTGTACAGCCTAAGAATGATTGTGAATAAAATATACTAGAAACTAGTTAAACCAACTTCTTAATTTAAACACTTCAACCTTTTAAAAGTATTTAAAGAAGAATCTAACATGGGAAAAAAAGAAGACACAGGAATAAACAGACAGGTTGATTAGATCGGAATGGAATTGAGATAAAAACACTTAGTATGAAAAAAAACAATATACTTAAAGAAAATCAGTTTATTCATTCACATCAACATCAATGTGTTCATTTCAAAATTATAAGGTAAAAAATGCATTCATTAGATTTTATTATCTATACACGCTATATTTTTACAATAAATTAATTGCAAAAAAAACAATGTTAAGTATTGAATAATGCCATTTGTAACATATTGTCTAGTGCATTTGATTTCTTTTTCTCATCATCTAGTTGTTTTTCCAAAATATCTACTTCATCCTTATAATTTTTTAGTGAGGTAATACTTGCATTTGCCGCTTCTAAGCTAGTTTCAAACTTTGTGTAGTCTTTATCATCAAGCATGTAATATTCAATTTCATTGTCATCTAATTTACGACGTTTAGCTTTGATAAAATGATCTATGTCTTCATCGTAATCAACAGCTTTGTGCTTCATCATACCAGAGAAAATATCATACAACCAGTGAACATTACGATATTCTTCTAATGAAGCTTTTTCATAAATAGCACATAAATTATCAAAACTATGCAAACTGTTTATCTTTTCATAGACCACAATATTTAAGAAATCAATTAAACTGTAGTTTTGGAAGAATTTCTTGAATTCTGCAGATGGTTTTTGAGTATTGTAAAAATCATTAGGAAGAATAGCTATAACTTTGTAAGCGACCTTTTGAGGGTTTTCCAAACATTCAACCTGACTGCAGTAACTTTTTATTTGTTCTTCCATGTTTATGGCATTCACAGGTTTAAATTCAGTGGCCGACTGCACTAATTTTAGTTTTTTCATAAATGCTTTTATTGCTAACACATTTTCGTTCTGTTTCACACTGCTTGATATAAATTCATATGGTTTTGGATATGGAGAGCTGTGGTCCAAGTATTGATCAAACTCCAATGGAAATGAAGGATAATTAAATATTTCTGTATTTGTTATAACATCGGTCAGTTTATCTACTGCCACATTATAACAGTTGACTAGTTTATTTAAATCTTGTTTAACTATTGCCATTCTGCTGTCCGTTTCACATCTTAATCTTTGCCATATTTCATTGCCAAGATATCTTTGGCATATTGATTTTAAGTGATCAATTTCAATTGGGGGACTCTTTGGACAATTTTTAGCTAGCCACTTTAATGCACTTTTAGTGCACATGTCCAGAGATTCAAATAATTTGATCTTTTGAACTATAATTATTTTGTAACTGGATATTAAATTTTTATTTAACAATATGTCTAGTTTTTCTTTTATTTTGTTTATGGCTGCTTCGTCCCATGAAGGAATAATAACAGCAACAGGCACTAATTGATATGAATATGTACATTTCATTGTTTCTTCAATTGCATTTAATAAGTCAACCTCCTTTTCTTCAGCATAAAATAAAAATCCATTGGTACCCTCGATAGCTTCACGATGTTTCGACAATATTTTTTTGTTTGCCAGACCAACAGATATGGCGAAATCCATTAAATTATTCCATGTTTGTTTTTTAACATTAATCACACCATCACTTTTGTCTTTCTTATTTTTATCACCTAAAACTTCAAGGAGCCAACTTTCTACATTCACTCTCCTGTAGAGCCACTTATCAGATCCTGGAACCACTAAAGTCACTTTCCAAAAGAAACATTTATCATATGGATAGTTTATTTCTCTCATTCTTTTTAAAAGAGTTGATCTAATTATGTCCAAAATATTATATGGTTTTAGCGAAGACATTTCATCAGGTTCACTAACTTTATATCTTTTAAAGCCATATAATTTCATATTCTTTAATGGTGAAATTTTCAAAACTCTATTCAAATTTCTAGCTTCCTCTGCAGGTGTAAAGTTTGTTAACCAAACAGGCGTATCTTCCAGAAAGCTCCTTCTTTTTATATTTTTAATGCACTGCTTTTGCCAAACATAAAACCATTTCTTCATTAATTTCTTCGCCCAAAACATTTCGGCATTTACTTCAGAGGTACAAATGTCTTTGCACAAATCGTTTAATAATTCCTCGATTACCTTTTCAGAATCTACTATTACATCTTTTAAACTTTGTACCTCTTCTTCAATTAGATTTTGTACAGTCTCTTTAGTGAGCACTTCTAAAAGTTCGTTGACTAATGCCTTTGAATTCTTTTCCACAGTTTCTTTGAATGTTTTTTCCTTCTCCGCTTTTTGTTTTAATTTTGCTCTTTCTTCTTCTTCAGCTTTTTTCTTCTTAAGCACTTCTTCGATCTTTTTCTTTTCCTCTTTCCTTTTTCTCTCATCCTCCATTTGCTTCTTAGCTGATTTAGTTTTTTCTTCATTAAATGTTTTAATTGGATCATCGTCTTCTTCAAATTCATAAACATCTTTTGATGCTGTGCCAGAGGCAAATATTTGATCTGCATCTGTATGTGCCTTTTTAAACAAGCTTCCAGGTGACAATTTACTACCTGTTTCTGTTACGTTTTGAGTATTTGATTTATTAGATTTTGAGAATATACTACTTGACAAAGAAGGTTTACCCTTAAAACCGCCGTTTAATTTATTTCCATCGCCGCTGCTAAAATCAAGATTTTTTCTGGAATCTACAATAATTGGCTTTTTGAAATCATAAGTTTTTAATGTTTCTTTGTCTATTTTGCTATCAGATACCACTTGAGGTTTGGAAAACGTGAAAACATTTTTAGTAACCTCTGGGGGTTTGGAAAATGTAAAAATGCTTTTATTCTCCGTGTTTTCTTGAGGTTTAGAAATTTTGAATGAGTTACTCGCCTCAGTGACCTGCTGAGGTTTGGAAAAACTGAATTTTTCTTTTGTATAATTTGTTTTAAAATCTTTTATTATGTCCGATGGGGCAACCATCAAAGCGGGTTGAAATGAAAACATTTTGTTTACCGTCTCATTTCTCACGGGCGCGACTATTGCCTTTGACTTTGTTGTTTTACTCTGTGATATTTCAACAACGATATTTTTCCGATTCTCTTTAACTATTTCTGTGCTATCACAAGTATCATATGTATCATTTAGATTTCTACCATCTCTATTAAGCCTTCGGATTTCAGCTTTTAATAATTTTATGTCTTTATTTGTATCATTTATGGTATTATATCCCAAATCTTCTGCTAACAAAGCAGTTTCCTTCAAAGTGCCATCTTTGTTGAAACTGGAATATAGGACATGATTCCGATAGTCATGTTTTGGTACTGGACCTCCGGCGATAACTTCACCGACGGTACATTTCCGTTTCGTTTCTATCAATTTTGCTGCTCTGGCCAAAGGATATGGATCACTGTCTTCTATGAATTGGTTTCTATCTAATATCACTGTCAATTCGGAATCGTTTTTAGAGAAACGTAAACCATAATGATCTATGAATGATCTCATACTATCTATGGACTCGAAGGCGAGTGCATTCATAATATCTTCAGCTGGGTATTTAGAGCCACCTCTTGGCGCATACGCCTTCACTATTCTAGCAAGCGCTCGTGCTCTAACATCATTAAAATATCTTAATAGAATGCATGCTTGTAGATAATTGGCTTTTTCTTTGACTAGCCGGAAAAATCTGATGTAATTATTATTGTCCAGTGCGGTGAATACTTGAATTGCTAATGTAATTGAGTCCGATTTTTGTATTTCTTTCGGTAATTGTTTTATCTGAAAAAAGGGGCATAATTGAACTACATATTTTACTCTACAGCACAATTCAGATAATAAAACACTTTAATAACTGACCTCCCACCAAAAATTGGAGTCTCCCAAATTAAGTAAGGCGATATATCCTCTAAATTCCGCTTCTCTTGGTTTGAGGTCGGGGCCAACGTCGGCGTACATGTGTTTGAGGGTCTGCAGACATTTGGTTAAGTTGTCCGTGTTGAGTTTCTGATCGAACTGTGTGTGAGCTAAGTCCGCCAGCCGCGCTGCGCAGTGCGCGTGGAAACGACCGCACATCTCTACCAGACGAATTGATTCTGAAAGTAAAACACAAAATAATATTAAGTCAATGGCTCGACTAATGCCCATAATCAAGTCTATTGAATTAAATGTGTAATAAGAATATAGTAACATGTATTTACCTGCACAACACAACGCCTGTTGTGTTATATCTTTACGTATCCCGCGAAACCTGTCCCACATGAAATGGAACCAATCCGCTAATGTCACCTGTACAATAAAACATTAAAATACACACAACAATAAAAATGACATGTAAAGGATCTTAATAACTTAGTGTCTTTAATAAGTTATAAGATATCAGGAACTAAACTTTTCAAAGATCAATAAAAATCTTAGTGCGAATTTTTAACTATGGTACTGAGGAATAGTAAATAGCCACAGTTAGGCCACGGTCACGAAACTAGCTACGAGCGGAGTGAAACACAGTGGGATAAAATTTCGTCTTACATGGAAATTTTTATCTGATGTATTGAATGTCTGTATTAGCTGAAGTTTTAGCCCACTATGCCATGCTCCATCCGCCGTTAGATTCGTGATGCCGACCTTAACCATGTCTTACCTGTCGATCAGTATCAGCGATCTCGTTGAGTAGATAGGCACAGGTGGCAGCGAGCACGTGCGCTGGTCGTAACTCATAGCACATCGGTATCTCCTGGTCGGCGGAGCTGCGGCTGTACTGCTTCACCGCGCGACACCGCTCCAGCTGCCCGTCTGACTCCGGTACAGTCTCTAATGTCATCACCTGTAAATATTAAAGTTTATTTCCTGTAATTCTCTTTCCATTATTCTAAATTAACTTTTGTTTACTGCCTGTAACTTTGATTGACTTTAAATTAGAAAATTGTTAAGTAGATTGTGTGTTCTTCTACACTAAGTTCTACATCTGAGCAAAATTTCATCATTCATCCAAACTTATGCATTAGTATGAGCTTAAAGCAAGCATGTGTTACAATGTTTTAGTACACAAATTTACAACATAACAGTATTAAAGCAAATCAAAATGTTTATTTTAAAAATATATTAAGTCTAGCTATATGAAAACTCAAAAGTTTTTATTACACACCTGATGTTCAGCTTGACGATGTAACAATTCCTTCTCAGGACACATATCAGGACAAGTACCAATTGTGGCTCCACCCACTTTAACTCTAGACCCAGCGCCACCCCAACTACGTAAGATCCTAAAAGAAAAATAAACATATTTGATTATGTTAATATACATAACAAAACACATAAAATAACATATAATACATAATATACAAATCAAAGAGGATATGCTTAAGAAGAGAGTGGATTCAGATATAACGGCTAATAGAAATGGATGGAGGAGCAGACCATACTGTGCCGACACTCTAAAGGGTCAAGGGCAAATTGTTGATATAACAAAACCCATAAATTAACTTCACATTTTCTTAGATATCCCTCATCTCTTTTCATTTTCAGCGCTTAAACAGAAATTAAGTAACTTCATAATGAAACATCACCTGTCTCTAGCATCAAGAGTTCTCCACTGTTCATCTGCAGAGAGGGAGACCCTGGAGCGCAATTGGTGCAGTTCAGCCGCTGCTTCGGAAGTGATTAGAGTTGTGGCGGCTGTGATCACTGCTGGAGTCTCTAGGGAACTCGGTGGTGTGTTTCTGTATAATCCAACGTCTTTCATAAAAATACCTTAATTACACATATACAATTCATATATTTTAATTTCAACCCATTAAAAACTGTAAAAGCAATAAAGGCTTGTTTTACTTTAATTTAAGGTAAATAATTTAAGCTATGTGGTAGATCACTGCACTTATAACTGCCATAGAAGACAGCAGAGGTGTTAAAACTTTTTTGTAGTCCCTTGAATAAAATATATACTCACATTTTGTGTTTTAATCTTGATATAGGCACAGTCTTTCTGATATTCATTTTGGATGTTCTAGGAGATGGTACTTTGGCCTTCTTTACAACAGGGTCTATTTCCATTGCTACAAATATAACATCAAATAAGTCTTTAGGTAAATGTCACTGTTAGGTAGTTTATGACTGGATATTGAAAAATGCATGTTCCAATGGTTTTATAATAATATTTTACCTTTTTGCCGTGGTAGTCTATATGTAGGAGCACCTCTCATAGCTGAGAGTTCCATCTCCAGTTCTGGATCAGGTAACCATTCAGGATCTTCATCTTTCTTGTGTCGTCTACATATAACCAAAAAATATCTTAGAAATCGGTTTAACAACAACAAAATATAATTGTTAATTGTGATTGATGAATGAAGCTGTGCTCATGTCTCAAGCTAATGGTATTTAATTTAAGCTAAGCATAACGTACATTCGTGTCTTCGTACGAGTAACATCAAACATAAATCCATCAAAGGCCCCCGCATTTAAGACTGCTTGCTCAACTCCCGAGAGTTGTTCATATTCAACAATACACATTTGTTTCTTTGGAAGAAGTTTTATCTTTTGGACACGCCCAAATTTGCTAAAATGTTTCTTGGCTGATGGCGTATCAAATAATCCATCAGGAACATTTGTACAGCTGCAATAGGAAACAACCTTAACAACCACAATCAGGGCTTGACGTTACACTACAATAAACACAATTTTTCTGTAAAATATAGAGAAAGAAGTAAAACTTACGTGATCGATGTTTTAGTGTTAATATTATCGAACACAGTACTTTTCTTTTTTATTGAATTTGATTCCATGTTTATGAGAATAGACTGTTGCGTTATTTAATACACATTTTTCAGTAAATGACGTACATAACTCGTATGTTCAAATAGTAAAGATATGCAAATTGTTTTCGTTGGGGGAAGTTCGAATTAATTTATAAAAACATGATATAACGTATCGAAAAATTCATTACATTTATTACACACTTGTCAAACGTTAAGATCTCATCTGCCATCTGCTTGTCACCAAAGAGCAAAGAGTACGCTTTTCTTGTCATTGAGCAACAGGAACATTTTCTGCCACATATTGTAATCTTTTCGTAAACTTATTAAAATAAATTTTTTAAAATATGATGAAAAACGATTATTTATATTTGTTAATAAAACGCGTTATTTCTATGTCTATAATTTATTTTGAGTCTTCGATTCATGTTGACAAAATAGACCGATAGATGTCAGCATGAAGCCGAGAAAAATTAAGAACCATATAAAGTTATCTGAGTTAGATTTCAATATTTATTTTTCCGTGTTTGATTCAGGGATATTTAGAAAAGCTTGCTTCTTTATGTTGTAGGCATGGCGAGGTTTAACTAAAAAGTCTTTCGAGGGGTGGCAAACCCCCTGGACGTGGTTCTTTGTGCCGTATCTCCTGACAAACCTAACATTCTAAGCCAACAAATTTATCGTTGTTAAATCATAGCTACGTTATTTTGCCTAACAAGTTAATAAATGTAATACTGGCTATAAATATTTACTATAACAATAATTTACAGAGTACAATTCAAAATTTGTCTTTCCAATTCACAAAGTGATAGTTTTGCTGAATGAATACTTATGTAATCCATTTAGGCGTGACTGTTTTAGCTGTCTTCGAAGGTGATGCAACAACATTCCAACGCAAGAAGCATTTTGTAGTTCCGGAACGTGCCGGATGTGCCGTTCTCTCACTGTCACTTTCGAATGTCGAATGGCGCCATTTGACATTTCGGCTATTTTTAGCTCATTCTACATTAGAGAGTACGGTCTAGAATGGGTGTCGCCAGCCCAGTCGATGATCTAGCTACGGATAATCTACAATAATCATTAATATGGTCTAGTTCGAAGTGGTTTTTTATCTATTTTACATTTCTGGAAACTCCAAACGGAAGTTTACTGCTCTTGTCCCTAGACTGGCAACCATGCCACCAAGTATGGTAAGACTTAATAATGTTGTTATATGGTATTTAAAGCGATATTATTTTATAGTATGAGCAATTACATGTATTTTTTAGAATAACATTTGGTTGCAGGCATCGAGCCACGACTCATGGGTCGTAAAAGGTGGATTTATCCTGACAGCTATGCACGTAGGGTGATGCGGACCTATAATGCGTATGGGCAAGATCGAAATTTTTCAAGACGGATCGGCTCAGTCACTCAACGGACAGGGAGATAATTGTTATCGTGTAACTACTAGATCCCATCACAAATTTTGTAATCCTTAAAGGTAAAGTATTTTTTTTTTGGGCTGAGGGAGTAAACAGATGAAGGAAAGAAGTTGAGCGAGGCGATCCGAGGACAACCCAATAACAGAATAGATATGCGATGCCGATGGAAGCTTGACACGGAGACTGCGGTGACGCGGAGAAGTATGTGGGCCTTGCATCACTTCTACTTTAGTATTTTTTTAATAAGTTCAGTTACTAACTCGGAGATATTTTTAAACCCTTTTTCTTAATTGATTAACATTACATAATCTAATGGAAAAAGCCACATATTGTGAAGTGTTACCCATGGAACATTTCTTAATATAATCCAAATAAATAATTCATGAGGCACGGCTGTTACTGTTCGGTTATTTCTGAATATAAAATAAAAAATATTTACCTACTCAAGTGATCGCACGTCATAATAAGAATTACCAAATAACAATGCCAAAGAAACAAGTATTTGTTTACTAATACCTTCCCATGATATTCAAATTTTTTCAATTCACTTTGCGTTCAGATTGAGGTTTCAGCTCCTTTTAGAATGACACAAAATACCATAATAAAGTACAAAATAACACAGTAATTTCGCATTCAACAAATATAAAAGTAACAGGACAAAAAACTGAAGCTTGTGCAGCGTTCTAAAAGCGGTTGAATACCTAAAGAGTTGCTAAACTAGGACATTGTTACAAGTAACATCAAGTAACATCATGATCAAGCGCAAGTTTCTTTACATAAAAAAGAAACAAAAAGCCTACAGAACAAATGAAAATCGACCACCTTTGCGTAAAAGTTTTATATGAATTCTATTTTTTTTGAGAATAAGATAATATAAAGTTGGCAAAATGTAGTCATTAAAAGAATCGTGCATATTTTATTAACAAAGCGGAACCGATAGAGGTTTGGCGAGCCGATTTCTCGCCGGACGACCTTGCTGCGACCCTGCGGCGCGGCGCGAGCGAGAGCCACACTTTGTTGGAGCTTGCTCGGCGGCATCCAGATATTACGATCATTTGCAATGCAAACCGCGAAACTCCTGACGATGAATCATTGCTAAAGTTCCATCTAAACATTAACTGTAACATAAGTAAAATTTTAGAAAAATTAACTTTAATGACACTGGTTTATATTAAAGATTTATGATTTTAAAATAACAATTCGAATTAAGATAAACAAAATGGCGGCGGAGGTTAAACGTAATATGTGTTTGGCGGGAAATTTTCGGAGACCTGGGTCGAGGTGACGTCAATGCAATAAATTCGGGCGTCGCATTCCGCGCGGCCGTGGAAAGAAAGTGGCGGTCGCGGGGCGACCTTGCTCGGTGAAAGGCGCCGCAAGTGGCACAGCCGGAACCCGCTCTTCCCACGGACCGATCAGCCTCTCGGCCGTGCCGTTATGCCGCGCGACTTTCGGTAACCGGTCCAATATGTTGGCGAAAAAAATGCACTCGAGTTGGACCGGTGCCCGCTTTAGATTCCGGTCGGTGGACATAAAACACGGAATGCCTCGAACTAGCAACTATTTGCGCTATCTCAGACATCAGACGACTCCCATCTCGTTTCTCACTTAGAAAAAATTGAATCGAAACATGGAAGACAAAAAAACTAAAATCTTTATGGCACGGTGTGATAGTCCTCGTAGTTTATTGCACGGAAGTTTGACTAACAGAGACAAACTCGACGTTATGAATCGACTTTAGTATGACCAACATAAGATAATTACCGATCTTATTTCAAACATGATAACCTGATTCAACTTTCGGCGTTCTTTTTTGGTAAGAATAGAACAATTGAAACGTTTAATTTTAACTAACGTTGTATAAATTAGGGTGTTTTATCGACCGGAATATATGATAAACATTGTTATCTCTTAATTATTTCAAAATACTATTCCTTATTAGCATATCGTGAAGGTTATCGCCGCTTTGTTACTGTAACATTTTATAGTCCTACAAACTTATCGCATGGCGGTCAGTTCTGTCAGGAAATATACTTTGATTAATATGCCCTAGTCTTGTCTTGATTCGTTCTAGATATGTGAAATATGAAGAAGGACTCCTTAAATAACCATTTTTGACTGTAAATATAACCTATAAGAATCTGGTACAGTAAAAGTTATAATTAAAACCAAATGTGGCGAGACGGCTTATTTCCTTTAATTTCCGATTCTAATAAAAGTTCTACATTATTTACCATAAAAGGGTAATTATGATTCTTATCTAGTGACCATATTAGTAAAATGTAGTTGAACTATCCAAGAACTAATAAGCAACATTGTTGCCGACACGAATGCGATTTTATCCAGCTATAAATGCACTTTCCTAGACCATTGTCAATAAATTGCGTACAAACCAACACAAGATTCAAAATACTAGTTCCAATAGAAATACAACAAGTTTTTGATTAGGCACTTTCTAATAAGTAATTACTCGTACGCTACTGAAATTTCATCGGTGAAAGGGAGGTGCTAATGGCATTTAGATGAACCATATGCATACGATATCTATAGATATTTCATTAGGAAAAGCTTAAATGTAAATGAATTGTCCATTCCTAGTTCATCAAAAGAAAATGTAGAGGACATTATCTTGCTCTTTACATTGTTGTTTACGGCCAAATTTGGTTCCATTTAATTTGTTAACTGTTCCGAAAATCATGCATTTTACGTATTCCGTGCAACAATATCGCGAAGCTGTCTGATGGCACAGACCGCGTCAGTGCGAGAGAGACGGCAAGCGGCGGCAGTGGCCTAGAATTCAGACAATTTCCGAGCGGCAACCGGCGGCAACAGCGGCGCTGGCGACCGCTCGCCTAGCAACAGCGACTGTCCCGCCAACTCGTACCGCCGAGACCAATGCGCCCGCGCACATCTCTATAGAAGATACACTGCAGTAAGACATGATTAAAACAACTCAATCGATTTTAACTTAGTAACTCTATATTTATTTATGTTGTACAGTTCATATCGTTAACATTTACAATATAAAACCTGATATACACAAGTAACGAGGAATAGTATTTTACATACTTAATAAATTAGTACTTGTAATTGACATAGAATGAAGTACACGTATGTGACTGACAGACTGAAGCTAGAAAAAGTGACTGCCACATGGTAGTAATATTTAGAATCGGAATTGGTTAAGGAAAACCACATGGTTTTATATACCTATATTTTATATACCTAAACATGAATTTTATATACCTAGTATTTATAATAACAAAATTTGCAAACCAAGCTTTTATTTCCAGCAACCCTTAGACTGATTAAGATTATCTTCAAACCATTCTAGGCAAGGGCGGATCCAGCTTTGGCGCCAGGGACGGGGGGGGGGGGTCACATAGTCGTGGTCAAGTCAAGCGCTTGGCAAAATATGTAAATATATTTTGTCAAGCTTTTGACCAACCAGCTCAGTGGGGGGGGGGGGTCATGACATGTCATCTTGTAATTCTTAAAATTAAGTAAGTAAGTAAATAAATTTCTCTTGAACTAAGAACCCTTTTCTTATATAATGATCATTTTTTTTTATTTTCTCATCAGACGATTGTTTCTTTGCAGAAAATTTATAATAGGTACGTCGTATTTTTGTTATTATATTTACCAATCTGTTTCTTCCAGGTAGAGACCAATTCCGGAATGGTTGATGTAAAAAATATACAATAGAGTGCAAGTCTACATCCAGGCGTGAGTCAGCGTTGCCGCCGCGCCGGCCATCGCGCGTTGAGTCATTGCCTTCGGATCCAACGATCCCCAGCCTGTAGTTTGCGGCCCAACACACGTTAAGTATAGCTTGATTTTTTATTCAAAACAAGTTCAGATAATACCTACAGAGTTAAGTGTTATCTATCGTTTTTGCAGTAATAAAATCAGATAAATCTACAACTAAGCAATAATTGAGATTGTATGTTTTAATTAAGTATTTTTTATTTGCATCTACACCTCAACCTTTACCCTACTAGGACCCAGGTTACAAATTTTTTTTTTAATCTCTTCCTACTTTAGAATATTATTAGGTTAAATATAAGTGACCCGTCAATCAAAAGTACAGCACTATACCGAATTTAATTTCTGATTTCTTACTTGGATATAACATTTTCCGCAGCTATTTTTTGCCTTTGTTATTTTTAAGTCATACATTCTCGTCCAATAATTAGAATACGATGTATTTCTAAGCAGCGTGTGGCAGTGGTCCACCTGCAGCATAAGACGGCGCGTGCGGCGGCCGCGAACCCGGATGCGGCCGGTGACGTAACGAGCCTTCGCCCCGGCGCCTCCACCCCGCACACCTCCCTCCGGCGCCTCCGCCCCGCCCCGCCGCCTCTGTCTGGCCGCCCGTCTATAGCTCCGCAGCATATAGGGCTCCATGCGCACTTAATATAAAGGTAAATTTATTTTCTTACTAGCTGAGCACCATGGTTTTACCCGCAATAAGGTTATAGGGACAACAATCTTAGATATCACGAATTTAAATCTAATACACAATGAAAAATTAATTACTTTAATTCATATTTTTTTTTATAAAACAAAACAAAGCTAACACAATCCAAGTATGCGTCATTACTCATTACATATTCTTATACAAAGAAAAAGTAGTGTGTACAAGCCCTTACATTGCTGCCTATTCCCCGACTTAATTAGAGCCTTATAAAGGCCCAGCAAGTCGGCCGCTGTCGATGAGAACATAGTTGAATTACAATTCCTCACATTATCTCTGATTGCGGTGCTCAAGTGCGCCTGATTAATTGGTGGCGTGGACAAACTGGCACAAGTACATTTTTTAATGTGGATTTTAATCGATGACTAATGTAAGAACGTTGCATTGAAATAAGGTCGAGGTCGGAGTGGTTAGAAAATATTGTAATTATAAATAAATGTCCGCAATTACATTTTAACTACGCATTCTTAATTTATCATGACTCTTATTAGTAATATTTTTTACTCTATGCTTGTCCAACCATTATGCGTTGCTATACTTCCAAATGTCAAATAAGTTTAATAGAAACCTTCTCTAGTTTCTTTAGAAAAATAACTATACTAAATCTTCATCACAATTCGATGGCTTAGGAATGGACGAAGACACAAACATATTTTATAATTATAAGGGTGCATTACTTTTACTTTGAGAAAATTCGTTGTATTACTAATTTATCGTATCATGATCCAAAAGAAATTGTCTACTGTAACTGATATGTGCCCTTTACCTTATTAGAATCAACCTTTATTTAAAAAAAATGTTTCCTAATTCAAATGTATTCCCGCCATCTCTGCGGCGACGTGGCCCGCGTCAATGTCCCGCGCGCAGACCGGAACGGCACCAAGTAGCGTTATTTTTAATTTCAAATAATTATTATTTTGTGTACCGGCCAGTTAATTAGACATAATAAAACTTCATAGTGCTCTTCTTTGAATTCGTATGCTTTTTAATATTTTCGATGTTTATTCAATTTCTTTTCCGACAGTAAATAAATGTACGTAATGTACAAAGTGAAGGTATCCGTTTGCAAAAATGATACAAACAATATTAGAAAGTATGAAAAGTATTTTTATGTGAATTCCGCATTCCTCAATAACAATATGGATTTCACTCTTTTATAGTTTGTAATATCGGTAAACATCTTAATATAATGTGAGAATTCGAGAAAACGTATGAAAGAGAAATCCAATTTTAGGATGTTGTCATTTTAACAGCCACACTTATTAATTAATGATACCTTAAACTTAGTTAGATTTCTCTTACATATCTACACTAATAGGCCTTAGTGATCGCTCAGCTCCCAATGACTTTGAGACGGCAACAATATTCCGAGGAGAAGAAAAGCGAGTAGAAGAAATAAGTCATATTTTTTAAAATTGTATGCAAGACTAGCTAGCCCAAATAGAATTAAAAAATAGTAAGTAGCCTATGTGGTATTACATATCATGCTCTACATCTATGCCAAATTTCAACGACATCAGTTCAGCAGTAGACTATAAACTATAACAAACATTCATCCATCTAAACTTTCGCATTTATAATAAAATAGAATCTCGATACCTCAAACCTCGCTAACTTAAAAACCTTGTGGCGATGTATCTGGCATGCAGAAACATCGACGGCGCATGTCAGTGAAAGAGGAAGAAAAGAAATGTCATTATAATAGTAGACGAGATCGAAGACGAATATATGTAAATAAAGAATTATTACCATACGAGTCTTTAACCTCTACAACATAGACCCTTGATAACTTAAAACCTCTATAACTTAAAATATTTTGTTTTCCTTGGACTTTAACTTATCGAGGTTCTACTATTAGTAAAATATTGTGATAGATTTTTAGGTATACCTTGTAAACAATCATTTAAAAATCAGGTTTCTTTACAAGTTTATGTCCTACCTGTTAAATATCAAATTAAAGATTAATTACATCCACTTATACTGAGTTTAAATATTTCTCTGTGTTTTGTTACGACAAATATAGAGGGCGGTAATACAAAGCAGTGAAGCAGAATGATATGCTAAATGGTGAATCATCGATCCTCACAAACTGGTGATTCAAGCGAAGATTTGCGTCACTACACAGTCGTGAGCATACGGATCGCTTTTATCTGGACTTTCCTAAATCGATAAGTTTTTGTATATTTTATAATGTTTTGAGAAATACGAACTAGAATAAAGTCTTGACTCTAGATCCTGGTTGCATTGTGATCGTCTGCAGTACTTTACATGTATCTCGAAACATTTGTACAAAATGTAATTTTAGTAATCTTTGTTCTTTTTTCAAAAGATATTTTTTAAAACAAAAGAATTTATTGAGTTTTCAGAAAAATTGGTTATGAAAATCGTTGATGTCTTTTTATAGCAGGAAAGGTTACAGCGTAGATATGTTTTGGAGAAAAATTAAGACTTCAACTTCTATCGTATTGGTACTTAAATATGAAATTGTCATTGATTAGTCAAAATAATGAGTAAAATAAACAGTGTAAGTTGATAGAAATTCTCGTCAAAAACTTAAGTATGTAAACGAAGCTGTACCTATTTATTAAAAATCTTATGAGAGTACTCGAAATAAGTCTGTTTAAAACTATTAGATAACTAGGTATGTTTTCTTATTTTTTTTTTATTGTGACTGAGTTGTCACTGTTTGCCTTGAAGAGGCATTTACAGATTCACCGGGCTTGAGGCGGCCCAGCGCAGATGGCGCTTAGCCTAAACCTCTTTTATGATAAACTAAGCTCGAGGGCTCCCTCAGGAGCCTCGGCACGGGTCGTTACTTCGTTATTATTACTGGATTAGGAGACCACTGAGCTCTTAGACTAGGTATGTATTAATCATGTGCAATAACTGCAAAGGTGATTTGACTTTACTATAGTTTTTGTGTTTACTAAACGGAATACACTATCAAGCGTATTACTCATTTAAAATTAACTTTATCCCTTGTTTTTATAAATATTTTAGACCCTAATTTAAGTATCAATTGAATAAAAACACATTTAACTGGGAGAGGCGTAAACTTAATTTATTTGAATTAAAGCGTTAAAGGCGCATTTTAAATTGAATTTGTGAGCGTCATGTATCAGGAAGTGCGTTAACTACTTAAGGGCCAACGCACACGTCTTAATTAATGCGCCCTGATTTTATTTCAAACAGGTTTAGTACATTCATTAAATTTAAAGTTTTGACTTTAAGCCCATCCGAAAACCATATCGTATAAGAAATTTTTTAACCGAATTGTAAAAGTAAAAACTTCTTGATGATGAGATAAATTTATAAGCGGCTATGTTCAAACAATATTTTCATTAATAATACAGTAATCGAGTACGTATTTCTATCATAAGATGTTGTCACTGCAATTAAAATGACAGGACTAAAAAACAAACAATCGTAAGATCAATAACATGTTCATAAGAAAGGTATACAGTACGAAAAACTGCCTTCATATTTATGAAGTACCAGGAAGACATAACAAATTGAAAGCTAATAGAAACGCGTACCATCCAATTAACTACGTCTCGCATGCGCCCTCCCCGCGCACCGCGCCCGCCCCCGCGCGCCCGATGAAACTCGAAGATACGGCCATATCTAGCCGAGCAAGTTGGCCGCCGCGAATCTGCTTACAATGAGCGGCATTCCTCAAGGCCGGTCATTCATACCGTGCCATCAATATCATCGCAATCGCCAACACTCCACGAACATAAGCCTGTTTTAAAAACTTCCAGAACAAAGTTGCCAGCCTTTATGTTTTCAACTTCTTTGTCTTACTGTACACGTGTCGTTTAAATGATTTGATGATGCTATAAAAGACTGCAATAGACATTGATTCACAGATTTATTTTATTGGTAGGTCGCCAAGTTCCAAATGGCGTTGTTTCTTTCAATCATGATTTTAAAACAAACTTGCATCAAGACTTTTTTATCTTGTTTATTTGTTAGTTATTTGTAATTTGGTAGCATTGATCTATTTCAGTAAACTTACAAAATGTTTTCATTGTATTCAACTATTATATCTTTATTGTTAGAACGACAATTTCATTTTAAGGCGTCTTACAATCTTTGAAATGTTCTAAATTCTAAGTAAATGATGTGGTATGGCGGCGTTTCTGAGCTGTTCCAATAGGATAGATCGTGCCTGACTTTATGAATACAGTATACTGTGAGAATCAAGTCTTCTAGGGTTGCATTCAATATTATCTCAGTAAGAAATAATAATTTGCTTAAATTGATTAAAATACGAAATAAAAAGTTAATAGGTTCCCAACTTTGAACAGTCTTTTCCAAATCAAAGTTGTCTTTTTTAATATAATATTTATACTCCTATAGGTAAATGAAACATAATTTCCACGTTAAATTAATTTATTTATTAATTTCCGCTACTCATTGACAGAAAAGCGGAAATTCCTTTCCTATGTTTGCCTCTTGACCTTCTTCATTCTGTTCCTCTGCAAGTTCTAAGAAAATCTAAAAAGTTCACTTTTAACTTTACAGAGAATAAGCATAGATTAAAAAGAATAACTATTTTTTTTTAATTAGTTGACAAATGCAAATTAGAAACATACAATATAACTATCTAAAGCCGTACAAAAACCCACAGGGTTGACGCAAACCCACTGGTTGCTCGAGGACGTTGTCAACTATTAACGTTAGTTGATATCATATCATAGACAAGATGAGTGGACAGCCCTTACAGCCGCAGGCATAGCAACAACGGTACCCGACCTCGGCGTCGGTTAAGGGCGAGCCCTGCATGCCGCGCGACAAGTTTCTCCTTTGCCAGAGGAATGTCACCTACATGCGATACTCAGCGTTGAGGAAAATTTTGTACGAAATTACATTCTAATAGAGAAACAATTGTTGCTTGGATGACTAACGCTTAATTTACAGCAGGACTTTGACTTTTGAAAAAGCGGAACAGATGAAATCAGTATTTTTATTTTTGTCTTCTGTGCGTTCACGGACAGAGAATGACAAAAAAATACATTTTATGAAGAACAATGCATTTTTATATTTGTGACAATAAAGTATTAAAAATACTATATTCTATTATTGAAATTTACACAAATAACTTAATTGATTTGGTCTACTGTACACTTCTTCTGTAAAAAAACATCATAAATTAGGTTATTCTTTGATAAACGTTGATTTTTATTTTGTCAACAAACGGTCCAAATGTTTTTAAAATCTCAAAACTTGTCTCACCTTGACTTAACATGTAAAATCTATTAGCAAATGGCATGATCATGTTATTGAATGGTGTTGCCAAGTCCAAAGCGAAAGACATAACGCGCGTTCTCCGTGACGAATCCAAGATGGCGGATTAGCGCGGTTTGGCGGTCGTTCACCCGCGCCCGCCCGAACACCGACGCGTCTTGCATGCAGCGTCGCCGCAACATTTCGTTCTTTATTAATTTCGGAACGACTTAATTTAATTTTTATCGAGTGTAAAGCGTTGAAAAACGTCAAATCTCTTCTTGCCATGTTCTAAATCTAAAACAATTAAGTTTCTTTCAGAAGTTAAGCTAAAATTAAATTTTGGAATTAAGCATAAATATGGTGTTTATATTAAGTTTGTCTCCTCTATGCGTTTGGTAACAATGTACATACATTCACCTAATTGCATGTCAAGGATCTAATTATCTACTACTATAAATAATAATCAAAGAGATTACAGCAGATAAGCCAAACGTCAATGTGATCGAACCGTGATGGCGTCGACACATCGGATTGCGAAGCGCGAATGTATTGATAAAATATGGCTTCGGATCATGAACGGTGACTTCTTGGAATCGGCCGGGGGCAGAGTTTCGTTGGCAAACAAAGCACGGAGCCAATATGAGGACAGGAGGTCGGGTGACGTCATCACAACACTCCCTCTCCGCACAGTGAGTCACCTGCATGACCTGACGACGCCGACGCGGACATGGATACGTATTGCAATGACTTATAGACACAAAACACGAGGTCGCCACTCGCCTCTCGCTACACAAACAATAATGAATAATGACACAGTATCGTTGGAAACTAGCACAGATAAACAATATTACAAAATTGAGTCTAGCTTGGTTAAGAATTTTATATTAGTTATAATTAACTATTTAACAATATTTATTACAAGTTCAGGTATTTAAATTTCAATGAATTTTAAAAATAATTTACAAAATGATTGAATTTCAGAACGTTGTCACAATGCGTTAAATTAGGAAAATGATTGTACCTATTGGAAACCATTTTATTAAAAGCAGACCAATATCTTCTACAACATTTTTTACTTTAATAATCTTGATTATAAGACAAGCATGTCTACGTTGTTGGCACAAAAGTTAACTTTAAAAATTTATTCTGTTATAATATTATACTCTATCCTTATTGTAACATAGATGTTGTGTATCTAAAATACAGTGATTATGTTGCAATAATTACGAATGTGAACAAGAGTTGCAACAGTTCGTGTTACGGCGAAGTCTTTGTTGGTCGTGAGTCAGGGGGCGGCGCTAAGGGCGCTACGCCCTCTCCCGCCCCGCCACGCCCAGACACCCATTACGTTGTTTTTTTNNAGCCTCTTCTAATAAGTTGTCAAACACAACCGTGCCAACTCTCGAGTACTGCTCGATATAAAATTTGTGATATTTTCTATTTGTTTGCTGATGACTTTTTGTTACGGACGGCCTCGGTTGAGAGACTGGTGCTGTCTTTATCCGTTTCACTTTATAGTCGTTAGAAGACGGCATATTTCGGTGAGTAATTCATCATTTTTAGTATATTAATGTTACATTATTAGTAGACTTAAATAGGATATGTCTTTACAGAGAACAGAGTATAAAAGTAACTTCAATTAAAGGGAAAGTATTAGTTATTTTGAAATAAATAATCTCAATATGCCTTTATTGTTATCTATCGCACATTTTACAGTAACATTGTAACCGATGATAACCTACAAAATTCGATAACACACATTTTTCAATCAAATTGTATATGTAAATGTTATTTTTTGTTTATTTACATAAAAATCTAAACCGTTTCACATTTTATGACGCTGCCGAGTTAATACTTAGTGTTTTTTTAGATACAGGTTTGACTACTTTTTTTTTTTAACATTAGGAAAGCGGCTTGCCTGACATTAAGTGACCTCCGCATTTATCTGTATAAAATATAAATAATGGAATGTGCAAAGTTGTTATTGTTAATGTTGAGATACATAACTTTTTTGCGAATGTGTCCTAAAGGGCAAGGGCGTTAAAACTCAAAAGTAAAAATTTAAATCATCTATCTATACTCTATACTATTTTTTAACATAATGGAGCATCACACACTACTTTGTCGCGTAAGATGTCAGCAATCACAGCATATTTTTGAATATCCTTACTTTAATAAAAAGCCCTACACAAATGACACAATTTAGTCCACATATTTTCACGCTATTAATTAAACTTAGGAGATAAATTAATTGATAAAAAAACCTCCCTGGGGGAAAGGGACAATAAACTACAAGCTGCCAACATCAAGAAAGCAAAGTTGTCATGTTTTGTCATCATGTCGTCAT
>NW_013527693.1:1430389-1433785 GCF_000836215.1 Papilio polytes | reverse complement strand
TAATAATGTATAAGTTGTTACTGTTGTATAATATTTTAGAAATTCGCTACACTTATAAACTGTGCAATGTAAAATTTTATCTATGGTTTTTTTTTAAATCCACATCTACATATATCTATGGTTTTATAACCTTTAAGCTTTTGTGTGAAACTCTGTCAGCCTGGAATTAAAAAAAAGAGTAAGTAGCATATTTCTTCTTCCAGACTATAATCCATATCTGTGGAAATTTTCATCGAGATCTGTTATCCGTTTAAGAGATAAGTAGTACAAACATGATTCCAGGAAAAATATTTTTGGACATTGATTTCTTAGTTCACGTGAATGTAACTTTTCAAATATTAAATTGCTTAATGAACTATGGGAAATTTAAAAAAAAGCCAATATTATTTTTTTTTTAAATCCAAAGAAAGGTGTTGATAAAATAAATACTTAAAAAACCGTAAATTTCTATTGGAATTTGGCGCCACTTTGTCTGAGAGCGCGGATGAATGAGAAAGTTCTGTCAAAAACAATCTCAACGATAATGAGATAATGAGGTGGCTTGTTTGCTGGACAACTTGCCTTCGTGTTGTCAAGTGTGGTGTGGCTTTATAAACCTTAATAAGTATTTTACGTTCGGCGACCTGCCAACACCAACCCTTACTAAAGAGAAATAAATTAAAATTAAACATTACCTTTTTAAATGAATAAAGATATTCACTAAGATTATAAATGCGGAAGTTTAGATGGATGTTTGTTAGAATCTGTAGCCTAAAGAGATTAACGGACCTAGATGAAATTTGGTATAGATGTAAAGGATAGTTTGAAAGAATACATAGGCTACTTACTTTTGTCTTTTTTATTCCACGCGGACGGAATCGCGGACACAAGCTAGTACTGCTGGTTATTTTTAGTATACTATATAAACTTCGTTTTTTTTTAATACTTTTTTCCTTTACCTATCTTGTTTAGTGTTTGTTGAGCTTAATAGACAATTGAAAGCAGACTTAGAATTATTGGTGGTACTTCTATCATTAATTTTCATTTATATACGTGACCATTTAGTGATCATACAGAATAAAAACAAATAGATTATTAATCTATCAAGAATCTACACTGGCAAACAAAACTTAGACCACGAAGATCAATTCAAACGTTTGGATCAATGATTGTAAAGATACTTAAAAGATACATCTCTTTCCCGTTATACAACGAGCAAAGAAACCTTTCGACATTGTTTCGATAATTTCCATCGGATTTACTATCTTGATACGGCATGCCTAGTAACTTCCACTTCACGATTTCTATGTTATCAGATACGTAATTGTTAAAGGAGTTAACCAAGGCCAAAAAGTTCTTAATTTAAGGCGTCAGCTAAGCAAATTTTCAGCTATAAAACATTGTCATACTGCCTTTTCCCTACGGATAATTGTCATATCTGAATTAACCCTAAGAACCGATCTAAAATATAATACTACATTGGTAATGAAATATTGTCATAGATTAAAACATCCACGTAATACTAAAATAATACTAAATTAGTAATGATGTATTGTCATAGATTAAAACATCTACGTAATAAAATAATATTAGCCAAGTTTCAGTTTAGATTACACTCTGGATGGTAAGTAATCGACCGGCAATGCGACTCTCATCGCTTACCGTTGCATTACTTGCTGGTAGTCGCACTGCATTCCAGTACATTTAATATTTAGACATTTTATTCATACTTATTGAACTATTTTATTGGAGACCGTTAATTTTTGTTTGTCCTAAATATATCAGCTTATAAAGCTAGACTTTTAGAACAAATATTTTTGACTGATGCCTAAGCTGTTGCTCGTGACTTCGTCCAAGTAAAATTTAAAAAAATATGACTTACTGATAAATTACCTTTCAAAAGGTAAAAGAATTTTTAAATAGTCCCAGTAGTTTTTGAGTTATTACAACACAAAAATACAAATCTTTCCTCTTTATCACATTAGTATAGAATAGATTCTGAGTAATTATTATGTAAACAGTTGTGTGTTTAACAACTGTGAGTGAGACTTTATGTTGAATGGGTGTCTGTTAGCGTTTTTAGCCTAAATTGCTGAACGGATTTCGTTACAATTCGGCATAGATGTAGGGGATAATCTGGAAGATAATAATTATGCCAAATGCTTTCTTTTATTCTACGCAAACGGAGTCGCGGACAAAAGCTAGTTAACTACTATGACTCTGACAAGTCTAGCTTTGTATCTTTTGCCTACTCTCTGGAATGCAATATTTGGTTTTGTTTAAATCCACAAAAAATTAAAATTAAATGTTTAAGAAATAATCAAGGCTGTGACCATCATGCTAGGCGGAACGATAGTGACACATAGCGTTGACTTTAAAAAAAATATTTTGCGCTCCTCTATTCTGCTTTGTAGAGAGTAACATTATTTTCAAACATCTATAGGTACATACTTAGAATGTATGTTATAACATAGTTTTAATTCACGAAACAGTTTGATAGAGTTATTCATAAACAGGGCATAAATAAATCATTTACGTGAAACACGTGACTCACTTGTTCCCGTCAGACCCTAGACTACAAAACAACAAGGACTACGTAATCGCTCTACTATTCGCATGACAACATCAAATAAGTATGTTAAAACATAGTCAAATGTATAGGGATAAAGAATTAATACGCCCAATGCGAATACAAACACGACATTCAATGTGGAAGATTAGATTTTCTAGGTTAGGAAACTTGCTCATTACAAAAGATACCCGTAGTGTTACCTACATGTTAACTAACGTTATATACAACGAGGTAATAATTATTTTTTAAAAAGACAATTGTACTTGTACACCTTAGTGTAATAAGTATAAGTAATAGCTTACTATTGTTGATATGTTTTTTCAAGGTGACGAATATCGAATTCGTAGGCTGGATGTAGTATTATAGGATTTCTAACGCATACATCAAATCTTAAAAGTATGGTATTTGACTTTATTTAGCTTTATATAATTTTATTAAACTCATGTTATGGTCAGATTATAGCTATTAATTACCTCTACTATTACGAAAATATGTTTTTTATAAAAAGTAAAATACCACCTTATACATTCTAAAAGAAATTACGTTATCCTCGCGGTTTTGTTTATAACAATAGAATGACAATCATACATAATATTACAATTTCCTTAAAAATTACTACAACAGTTCAAAAATGTAATTTATTAGAACCACAAAGCGCTTTGGCGCTAAAATGTTACCGCGTTTTTTTGTGTCAGGCAGGTTTCGCGCCATAAGTGAGGCTTTGATTGTGGCAGTGTGCTAAGAGTATTTGGAGATGGCCAACGCCAAATTTCGGTCCCTATAAAAATTGAACGACAACGTGAGTGTGTGCAAGCGGGAGGGAAAAACGCCCGCCGACGCCGATG
>NW_013527693.1:1411992-1429156 GCF_000836215.1 Papilio polytes | reverse complement strand
CGTAAAAAGGAAAATGTCGACCGCGGTGATTCAAATAATATTTAACATGGAATTAATCGAACTGGGCATGATAAATATGAAATTCACTTTAATGTAACGTTTGCAGCAAAATCCCCACATCCTACCATTTCAAAGATGTAAGATGACGAAACGCAGGAATAATAGTTATATGTTTTAAATCTAAAGTCAGACGAAAAATTACAAAATACACAAATCAAACAAAACAAACAACTTTGTGGTGAGCTAAAAATATTGATTAAAAACAAAAGATTGTTAAAAATATTACAATGTAATCAATTTAGGCAAAACTTCTCGGTTGTGCAATACTGAATTATAATTTTAGAGTGCCTAGTTTTCTCAGGTACCAAGCTTCATTCTATTCCCTTGACTACTGATGTCACTTGAGGATTTAGTTGTGACCAAACCATCTAAACACCATTATATTCTAGATTTGGCAGTGATTTTAATTTTTGTTAATTTTCTGCGATTGGCGTAGGATATCATAGGATCTCTAATTAACTCTTGACCTAAAGCCAAAACGATTTATAATTTTGTAAGGGTATGATTCTCGGATTTGTTACGTTGACTATTGAAATAGAGTGTGCTGCTTTGTCTTCTAGTAAATTGAAGAAATAAATATTGAGTCATAGCTATTTGCCCAACTCATTTATAGTCAAAGTTGACCCGTGCAGGAACAAACTTGTTTAGACATGTATCGTCCTGAACGTGTGCGTCATATACTGGGGCTACTCTGGTACCGGTTTTTTAAATAGAAACTGATCCTTATGGGACCATTAACCTAACACAAAGAAAACAGTTTTATACACTAATGATTAATGTACTTTGAAACATCTTCAAATTTTGATACTTTACCAACGAAGACTAAGTTGACATTCGGATCTAAATGTTCACTATTAAAGTTCGTTGGTGTATATTTTTTATGAAAATCTATGGAAAAGCCATAATCTATCTAAACTAATTTAATAAAGCGTAAACACACACTACTTTGTGGCGTAGGATGTCGGCAATATATTTTTGAATATTTTTTTTTTAATAAAAAGTCTTACACTGACGACATGCTTTACGCTACATAATTTCACGCTATTAAACTTAGAGAAGAAGTAAATTTGAAAAAAAGACTACATGTGAGAAAGGGAGCATAAACTACGAGCTGCCAACGTTAAGGAAGCAAAGTTATAGTAAAGGTAATTTTGACATTGTCAATTGAGAATTTGATAAAAGTAAACAATAAAATAAAGTTTTTATAATTCCATGCGAGTGAAGCCGTACGGTAACAACTAGTATGATATAGCCATAAAGACATGAGTTAAGTTAGGAAGAACCTTTCTAACGCTGCCTAAAATTTGGCTGCTTTTAACTGAGATTGGAGAGGAGATTTCCGTTAACCTTTTGCAGATTGGAGGGAAAATGGAAGTTAACCGTTTTATAATTGTGGCGAGAGGTTATCTCGCGGGTCCCGTCGGAGGGCGATCGCCTCCGTGCCGGTGCTTCATGTTGCGACTTGTCTCGATTGCTTCGTGCCAAGGAGAAAAGAACCTTATTGTATTAAATTAGAATATCATATTGAATAATTTTAACTTTTTATTATAAATACCTGATATGTTGGTATTGGCGGCAAAGCGTTTGCTAAACAATACAAAGTAATTTAACTAATAATTAAAAAAAATAATCTTGATATTCTATGGTAGAAAACAGAAACATGTGGCAAAAAGGGTCTTGTGATTTATTTGGCAACACTTCGAACATGGAATAAAAGATCATAACTTGAGAATAATGAAGGGCTCTCAATTAAAAAAAACTATAACTACCAGTGGTTAATCTGTCTTTAAACATCTACTCCAAAACGATGATATTATAGGTGTAAATATTAAAATGGTGAATTTATGGAAATGAAAGAGTTAAACACATCGTCATTGATGAGATTCATCAAGTCAAATTTAAAAATAAATCAGAATGTCAATGCAAGGTAGAGAGGGATAGTTGAGTTCGGTGCAGGCACCGGTCAGTTGCAGGTCCGAATGAGTCACGGCCCGGTTTGCAGCAACGCACACTCCGATGGTTACCGAGTACCGACCCTTTTTTTACATCTAAATAAATCTGTTCAACATCATGCCTTATTTGGGATTATTGAATTATTGTATCAATTGATCTCCAGGTTTTTTTAACTTTGGTTTTAATAGCTGGTGCTCGCAACTTCGTCCCCATGAAATGAAAAAAGTAATAAAACCACAGTAGCAATAAAACTAAAGTAAAGACTATATGTGTTACTAACAGACAAATTACCTTAATAATGGTGAAAGAATTTTTGAAATCGGTCCAGTAGTTTTTGAGTTATTTCAATACATACAAAAATACAAACCTTTCCTCTTTATAATAGTATAGATTGGATATTAATAATTAAAAAACCTTTTTTCTCATATTTTACATTTTTAACTTTATATACAAACAAGAATTAAATGCAAGTCGCAAACCTATAAGACAGAGTCTAAAGGTTGATATTTTTTGTATTCATCAAGCATTATTACTTTAACTTGAGGTCAA
This sequence comes from Papilio polytes, assembly GCF_000836215.1. Classification (NCBI taxonomy): domain Eukaryota; kingdom Metazoa; phylum Arthropoda; class Insecta; order Lepidoptera; family Papilionidae; genus Papilio; species Papilio polytes. The sequence continues at coordinate 1,426,594 of NW_013527693.1, read as the reverse complement.
CTTGATTTAAATCATGGTACTAACATACTTTGTAAATCAGAAGTTGTTTCAGTAGTCGATATATGCCATTAATAAATAAAAAAAACATACGCTATAAGTACCACGTATGGTATCATTATTGACCATTCTTCTGCAGCGGAAAGTGAGTTATCAGACAGATAAATCCGTTTACATTTTGATACAAAGTTGTGTTAATGATAAAGTAGAACATCTCAAAACGCTTCTATAAACTTATTATATTTAGATATGATGCAAATTAATCAGTTTATTAAATGTTACGAATATTATAAAAAAAAAACGAAAGCAAAATTAAGACTCAATCGTAACCAATTTACAAAATAATTTTGCAATACACACAGAGTTATGAAGACAGAAAAGTTTAGTCTAATATTTAAGTAATATCTTGCAATCATTCATTAACCGAATTGAAAATCGAAAACATCCATTAAAATCCTACTTCGGAACTTCTATTTGGCTCAAAACGGCCTAAAGATAGTGTTGGGCCTATCAATGAATCGGTCGCGGCGGGCAGGCGCGCGTGATTCAGTGGGCAGGCTAGCTGCTAGCTGTTCGCTGCCACAGCTGACGTCAGTCGGCTGACAGAGCCGCACGTCACGTCAGCCTCGTCACTCGTATATTTAGATCGGAATGTGGAAAAGTATACATATAAACTTCAACACCTACACTTTTTCCGGAAAAATATTGGCTCAAATCCAGAACAGTCAGGTGAACTAGGTTCAAAGAAATCTACAATAATAAATTAGACATCGAAACGCAATTGGGTTTAGTAAGAGGAAATGGCGCGGTTATAATCAAATATTCACTTCAAAAACTAAAAGAAACGTGTTTTTAAAATAAACTAAATGCCATATTTGCTATCGTAAAAGTAAATGTACGATTTTACAAATGAAATGCAAATTAAAAATAAAATATTTCGGTCAGATCAGATAATGCCTTGATATTAAATGATAACCAAATCATAGGGATAATACAAAACGGATTCTTAAGTATATCAAATTAGTACAATTATATCGCTCTTGTTACGGACATTTTATAATCTATACGTGATACTTGATACGTATGATAAGGCTAAGATAGGTGTGCGAGAGAGAGGGGCTTCGTTCTATGAACAATCTAATCAGTTAACGAACCTTGACGAACGGACGCCGGGAATCCTCTAATTAGGACGTTATTCTGTGCGCTTTCTACAGCGCTGTAAACTCCACTAGAAGTAGCCCATTTCTGTTGAAGGTAAAAGTTATACTTATTAAATCTACCTTACATAAATGTAATTGGATTATGTGTAATGATTTTTCTTTTTGAAGTGTCATCTCCCGGAGAACTATTATTTTGTCTGTGATCTGTGGCTTTGAGGTTACTAAGCAGAATGGTGTTAGTCTCTTAAAGTTTGTACGGCGTTGTTACGATTTTTAATAAAGAAAGAAAACGTTTTGTGATAACCATTCAATTTCCGATAATTAAAGATGGTTAGATAGAACACGAGATGAATAATTATTGCAGTTATGTCTTATCCTTATAACTTTGAATATTTTATATTATATATTCGTATCATAAATATTTTAAAAAGTTGTATCGCGTAATGTTTTGGACGATCGAGGACGCTCTGTCTAATTATACTTGCACATTGCGTCTTCCGCGCACACAATGTACCACTCTGCCAAATGACTCATTCATATTTTGCAAGCGACAAAAATTTGGCAATTTTTCTCGTTTTATTTCCGTAAAATTATAACTCAAGCATTTGAAGGTCTTAAAATAACATAAACTAGGAATAGACCTAACCTAGAAATGCTGATGCATAAGATATTTAAAAAAAAGTACTTGGTATGATTACGTTTCCCGTCTTTATTTCGAAATGTATTTTATTTTTAATACACGTTCCGAATAAAATGGCTGTTACCGCATTCGTAACATTACCATATTGATGGGTACCGGTGGTTACTTAACGATGTGACTCACTTGTTTGTTTGCCGCCTTCAAAGAAATGCTTCTTTTATGCCTAGTATTATTAAACATGAAGTTAAGGCAAATATTCATAAAAAATTGTGTGATTGTATTGTGGTCAGTACTTAGAATTGATCACTTCGACCAGCTTGGAAACGGCTAGCTAAACAATTACATAATTAATCAATATTTGGACGATTGACGATTTATTAACGTAATCTTCTTGTGGATGAATAGTCTGGAAGAACACATAGACTACTTTTGTTTTTTTATAACTTCACGCGGACGGAGTCGCGGGCGAAAGTATTATAAATGCGAAAGTTTAGTTGGATGGATGTTAGAGTTTGTATCCTTAACTGCTGAACGGATCTCAATAAAATTTGACATAGATATAGATGATAGTCTGGAAGAAGCTACTTAGTTTTGTTTACTTAATACCTCGCAGACGGACTCGCGGGCGGAAGTTGTGGTAGTGGAAAGGTGCATAATAATTGTGGTCGAAATCACTAAAACCCTTACATAAAAACCGAGTGTTCGTTTACAAGCGCTATTTGTTACAAAAAAAAACTCTAGCAACATCTTTTCATACATACGGTAATTCAATAATTTTTTACAACGACAAATAATTCTAACCTTTACCGACAAATATCTTTATTAATTTGACACTTATGTGAATTGAGTTGCACAGGTGAAAACACAGGAACTCATTATAATAGTTGACATTTGGAACGTGTTCATGGTGAGTGCATTGCTAAGGTATGCCGTCTATTTTTTGTGAATTAGCCGACAGATCGTGTCGGCGGACGGCCACTGGCGTCCCTCAGGAATCCGGCCCAAACCAGTTCCACAGCTGTGCGCTGCCATGATAACGATTTGACATAACAGAACATAATGCAATTATAGCAGTCATATTTGTCACATATTGAACATTCGAAGCCATATCTTATGAACATACATATGTCTTACGATATTTTAGAATATTAACTAATATTATAAAGAGAAAAACTCCGTTTGATTGTAATAAATAGGCGCAAAAACTACTGGACCGTTTTTAAAAATTCTTTCACCATTTGAAACCTACATTATCTACGAGTAACATTGGCTATTATTTTTATAATTTCACGCGGGCGAAGTCTCGGGCAACAGTTAGTAGAAAATAACAAAACAGAATACATCCGAATTGTAGGTTGTAGAAAACATTACATGTAATTACAGTATCAAAATGCTAAGTGGTCACTGGCCACTTATTCGCTGCCAATAAACGTAACTATGAGTCGGTAATATTGATTAATTGAAATACTTAAATTATCTCATCTAAATCGATTATGAGCGCATCGTAACAATTTCCTGTTCAGAATCATCTGTTTTCATCACAGACTAAAAATATCTCGAACGCGTTCGGCGTGCTTTTCGACCGACTCAGCTGATGTGACGTCATGCGCGACATGGCCGCGATGACACGACATAGATAATGCACGCACACTAACGAAATGTAAGGCCAAGCTACGGCCAGTTTTTTATATTCGAAATTGTAGAACATTCGTTTCTATTACAAGGTCCAAAAATCTAAGTTAAGATGGAAGGATGGATGCTTTTGCTAGAGTTCGTAGCCTAAACTGTTGAACGGATTTCGATTAAAATTTGGAACAGATGTAGAGGATCGTCTGGAAGAATAAATAGGCTACTCTATTGTTTTTTAATTCCACGCGGACCTAATCGCGGGCAAAAGTTAGTAATAAATAAAATGTACTTATGAAATCTTGGTTTTTGAGTAAGAAAGCCAAGAATGAGAAAAGCAAGAATGTCTTTGTTAGAAGACTTGCTGTAACTCTAAGCACCAGTTTTAGTTATGTCATGTTTCACTTATTACACACAACGATATTAACTAAATTAGCGTATCTCTCTGTAAAATAAAAAATATTCTACAAAATACCGAAAGTATTAAAAAATGTACATATATTAGTAAGTACTCTCAAGTCAGCAACCAGTTTCCAATTTGGTTATTTCGTAACTGGTTTACGTCGAAATCAAAAAAAATACAAAATTTAATTACTACGCGAATAAGTCACTTTGATTTGAGCCGAAAGTTTTTCAATTCAATTAATCATCATTAATTTATCTACAGTTTTATTTAATTGAATTACGATAATTTGGTTTAAAACGATTACTTACAGCATTGCTTGTGTATTTATTAATTTCTTTGGCGGTGGCTCTGGTCTTATTTCCTGTCACGTTTGACAACTAATTATTTCGCCGAAGATTGAACATTGATTGTTATCTTTACTTATCTCTGAAGTATAAAAATATTTAACAACAAGATCATGTCTTTAACAAACTTCGTTTAATGATCTTTGTCAGCATATTTTCGAATGTTTTTCTTTGAGTGATAATTATAATTTTAAATTGTAAAATTTACACAAAGTAATCGCCCCCCTTGTCACTGCTTTTTAATTATTTTTTTATTTATCTGTCTCCTGTGCATATATCTATGAATGGTTTTTACCCGCGACTCCGTCCGTATGAAATTTAAAAATAATAAAAAAATAAAATATAGCTTATGTTACAGATAAATTACTTTTCTAACGGTGGGAGAATTTAAAAATCAGCCCAGTAGTTTTTGAGCCTATTCATAACAATAAAAAAAAAAAAAAAGTTTTCCTCTTTATAATATTAGCATAGATATAAAAAATCTGAGGTTATTTGAATTTTATAAGCGCAATCAGTCGAAATATGATATCTATATATTTATTTATACGGTTGTTTCTTTTTTGTTGCAGATAATCGTCACAATGTCTCAAATCAGGGATAAAACGGTTAAACCAATGAGAAGATTAAGGTAATTTTTATATTTATTTTAGCAATAGCATGTTCCAAGGTACATATATTAATGTTTAGACAATCAGATATTGTATACGAATCTAACCAATATTAGACATGTGAAAGTTTAGATGGATAGATGGATGCATGGATGTTCGTTATAGTTTGTATCCTAAACGGCTAAAGAGATTTCGATGAAATTTGTCAAAGAGGATAGTCTGGAAGAACAGATAGGCTACCCAATTTTTTTTTTTTAATTCTACGCGAACAGAGTCGTGGGCGAAAGTTAGTGAATAATAATTTCTACTAGTTTCCTAATTTTCTATATAGAAAAGAAAATACTTAACTGCCTTATTGCATTTGGTGGTCCAAGTTGTGGTGTCAGTCAATGTAGATTCATTACTTCAACGTTACTATACTTTCAATTGTCAATTGTAATGGTAAAAATGTAGAAAACCTTACGTAGAAATATCACTGCATACCTCGGCTGACACCGACATCACAGTAATAATAATTGTACAATATAGACATAACAGTTACAATAAGGGAGGTTTAGTATTTTCAAGGAATTATTTCGTTACTTTTTAGTGTACTGTTTTTTTTGAGAATATTCTGTTTTTAGTGTATTTTGTTTGGAAGTCGGTTTTGTTTTTAATGGCCACGTTCTATTTCATTTGTGCATTATAAAGCACACCGAATGCCTAAAACCCACATGTCCCATAACAACGTGCTTGGAATCACAAAACCGTTGCCGGAAGGACGTGGTCGCGATGCGGTCAATGTTTCCCAATGCTATATAGGAAGTTTGATTCTAAGAAATGTCTGTATTTTACATTACTAATTATTATCAAGTAGATATTTTTACATCGTATTTTTGTTGATGTAATTTAATTATTAATATTAGTTCATACTCTCATTTTTAAATTGTTTTTTAAAATAAGTAAAGCTTGACCACATAACCTACTAGTATTTAAAAAAAACCTTTATTCACTATTTTTTTTTATAAAATTAATGTTGAAGGACTCTTAATCATAATACTAATATTATAAATGCGAAAGTTTAGATGGATGGATGGATGTTTGTTAGAGTTTGTAACCAAAATGAATGAAGAATTTCGATGAAATTTGGTATAGATGTAGATGATAGTCTGGAAGAACACGTAGGCTACTTACTTTTGTTTTTTTTTTATTCCACGCGGCCGGATTCGCGGGCGACAACTAGTTTATACATTTGTATGATTATCATAATTTAAATGTGACAAAATGGCCTGCATTTAAATAAAAGTAATTTGCATATATAGAGTAAAATTGTTTTCGTAAAAAATTACCGTTTCATCAGTAATTTTAGAACCCGTATGCCTCATCAAGTAAACTTGTTTACGTTCAGTCTAACGCCATTTCAGCAATTTAAGTGTCCATAGGCCATAATTTCCTTGTCAGCTAATTCAAAACAAGTGACTATTCGGGCCTAGCGACTGACTCAGCGGATGTACAATAAATATTCATTAATAATTAAATCAAACGAAGAATTGACGGTCATCTCCAAATAAGAATTATTTCTTCAAACTAATCTACATATTCATATTCATTCATACGGATGTAATTGATTCTAATTTCGCGCCAAAATTGGTTTTAAAAAACGAAAAATTCAATTTTTTTAATTGTGTTAATGTTAAAAACCATTTTAACCAAAACTCTTATTTTGGGTTATGAAGAGCACGTCATTTTATCCTAAAGGACATTTGAACACATGATTTGCGTCAATGAATTATTCGAAAACTCCATTTAAAATATACGTAAAGATTTATCTAGATTTAATTATTAAATGCTGCCATACTTTATACTAACAGATTGTTAACACAATATGGTTACCAAGGCATATGTTAGATGCATATTGGTTCCTATATAAAATTCCATTAAAAAATGGTGACAGTTCGCGATAGCAAGTTACAAACTATCCATCTACGATAAGAAACAGATGTGAATGTGATAAGGAAAATGTGAAGTCACAACCCAGTTCGATAACGTAGATTAGCCCACGCACGATTTATATTCCCTTCAGTTTTTCGTGTCTTAAAACAGTTTATATTTCGCCATTGTAGTGATTTCTGTATCGTATTGCCTTTCATGCAATCCACTTCGTTTTAGGCCTACTATGGTCGTCACGGCAACAGGAGGCAGCTAGCTTGAAATCTGTTCCTATTTCAGACTAGCAACTTTGGATTCATCATCAACTTGCCCTTATCCCTTACGGAGGGTCGGCACAATATGTGCTGCTCTTCCATACATTTGTATCAGCCGTCATATCTGAATCCACTCCCTTCTCAAGCATATCCTTTTCACTCAATCCATCCATACTTTCTTCGGTCTTCCTTTTCCTTTGTAGCCATCCACATTCAATTTTAACACTTTCTGGTTTATGTAAACATCGTCACGTCATTGGATTAAAACATTGAATAAGCGGTGATGGTCAATTTTGATTGATCTAATCGTACTTTCAGAATAATGTTAAGAATCTTGTATATAGAGATGTGATATGTATGTATCATTAGATTCAAACTTTATGGTGGCTTAAAGTTAACAGCGAGCGTATCTTCATAGGTGGGCTCATTACAGGTGTAAAAAAGCGTGTGTAGTGGTTTACCACGTCCTCATATCAGTTTACGTCCCGCCAATACCTATACAAATGGTATGCCGATATACAAATTCCAAAATATTAACGGTCGCCATGTTTGGAATTTGAATTTGGAACGGAAAATTTGACGTTCCTCTGTTCACTTAATTTCGGCATCGAAAAAGAATTGTTCTCTTGTTCTGGTGCAAAATAGCGAGCGGCCATAAAGTTTGTATGGCAGTGTAATGATGACGCGTCTGCCGGGTGAACGACATCTGAGTCACGGCACGTCCTCAGCCGCGCTCAGCTAACACGGACAACTGCAAGTGTAACTTGCTCATTACACTTTTTATTTATTCACAGGTATTGATAATTTAATTATAATTTACCATTACAAATGATTATTCTAATTTTATAAGAAAGAACAATAGGAAAAAACGGAATAAATAAAACTAGCTGGTACCGACACCGCACTAGTTATAAGAGAGTGTAGCCATTTGTAATTCATTTTTATGAAATGTCTCGCAAAAAAGTATTAAGTTAATTGTAAAATTCAAGTTCTGGCAACTATGTTAGTGAATGTTTGTAGCAAAAGTAAAAATTTATAATAGGTTATATTAAACAAAATTAACAGCTATTGTAATGTTGAGAAATATATCCCTTCTAAATACCTGGAATTTGACTTCGCATTGAATAATTTAGGCCTTATTTTGAAATGTGACAAACTATGAAATGTAATGTTAATTTCATACACCACGGTTTTTTTATTTTATTTTTAATTTATATAAAAAAGCAATAATAATACCATTAATCATTCCGTTTTTATGTCCTACACGTTGATCACGATTTATAATTATATTTATTTAGTTATCATTATTAATCTATTTGGTTATTGTAAAAATATAATCTGTGCACGTGTAAGTATTTTTTCAATATTACAAGAAATACTGGTCATTTGATATGCGATTTGATTAATGGATTTAAACAAAAACATCCTTTCAAATAAATAATGAGGTAGTCGGGAAGATTTGCGGTTTTCGCATCACGGTTAAATGCCTCCGGTCCTATAATTCAGTCTGTATTTTGATTCTTTTATAACAAAGAAGTACAATGACCTGCCTTAATTTACTAAAATTTTATGTTCCTTCTTACAAAACTTTTTTTGAATTTACATTCTCATCATTTTTCTAAAGCATTCATTCGATTTATTAACATAATGTCAACAACGCACAATTAATACAACTATTTTCTTTTCATAATTAAAAAGACTGCCTCTATAGTTATATATAATAATGGTAACATTAGTGTCGAAATTTAAATATGGTTTTAGATAATACTCGTAAGATCATAATCTGACATTGTTTACATGATGACGGTAGCTTTTACATGAAAATGTTTAGCGGAAAAGTTTTATACCCGTGATAATCTCCTGCGTTTCCATTGGTGAAATGTTCGTAAACAGAAAGAAAAATGAGAGGGATGATTATGTTTTTGTTTGAATGTTTCGGCAATACAGATCTATTTGATAAACATTGATGATCAAATATAAAGTTTTAACATTTAATTGCAGGTTTGCATTTAACTTTTCTCTTTAACTTTTTATCATAATTTTCGCGCTATGTCAAACCATGTATGCGGTGGCGTGAAGTTGCTCCCAAAGTTGCATCCGCCATCTTAGTAATAAATATAACTGAAGGGTTATACACCAAATGTTACTAATTTAACCAGAATATATTCTGATACTCTTCCTACAGCCTCTCTCACCTTCTAAGTTACATTAAGATGCACATTGTTATGAGTACAAAAAGTAACCTAATTGTGTTATTTCGGCTTATATATTGTCTAAAATATATAAGAGTAGAAATCATAACAGGCCATTACAAACAACAATTTATGTGGAAAATTAAAGTAATAAAGAGTCGATAACACTTAAAGTAAATTTATAAAACGTCATCAGCCCCGAGTTAACGTAAACTAATGCACATTTCAGGTCGCGTGCGATGTTGCTTTGAAAAAGAGCGCTGAAACGTGTAAGTGGCGCCGCCAGCGCGCCAAGCGGACAGCACCGGACCGAGCGGTTCCCGCCGAAACAGGCGCGGTTATGGCGCGAAGGCTCGTGATTGGTCGACGGCGCGGCAGTGGCGGCGCGCAAGGCCGCCGGTTTTCCCGCGAACAATGCCAAATGGTGCATTTGTCAAGGTGAGTTCGTTCACCGGCGTCGCGGGCGCCGCTCGCTCGCTCACGCCGGCCGAAGGTCGTCGGAAGGCAGCGCGCGTTTGGTGTGCTCGCCTCGCCTCGCCTGCGCCGCGCCGCCCGCGCATCGAGACACCTATTGCTAAATACACATCTGCAATACAGGTGAAATAATTGCTTTATTTTATCCTTTTAATAAATGTAAATAATTAAATGAAAATAAATAGTTTGATCCCTAGTGAAAGTTTGCTTTCTGCGATATTGATATTTTAATATAACTTGTTTGCGTAATGTTAACATGGTGAGTAAAATGTTTTAATTTGGCGTACATTTATAATTTACTGTATTTAATATTATCATCGTGTATTGGCTATAATTGCAATTATAAAACGTACATCACATGGATAAAAAATCAAGAGTCAAGACTAAACAGAAGAACATGAACAAAGAAGAAAGAAAAAGTATCAAGTGCTACGCCCGGACGAACTTCCCAGTTCGGCCGACATTCACGGGTCGGTGGGATCTTCGTCCGTTTGTATCGCTTATACGTTTTATCAACGACATGTCGAAACATGAACGAGTCAGCCGAGGAAGAAAGAAAAAGGAATGCTCTATTCCACGAGAAGAACATTTTGCTATGAGTACCGCGAAAGAATCAATAAACTGGCAGAACACTTTAAATACCTTTGCCCGCTAACAGGTAGAGAAGTGTTGCGAATTTGTTGAGCGCGGGAAAATAGTGGCGCGACGGGGGCGGAGGACGCTTGCAAACATTAGCACAGACCACGTTGCTCATCACGTTTTCCTTCTAACTTTTTTGTTTTTGTTGTAATGAAACAAACCGACAGCAACATTTGACGTAAAACAATAAAAAAAATATTTATTTAACGCACTGATCTATATGTTTAAGGTAGCTTTTTTTTAAATCTAAAAATACTGTCGTTTATGTACATGTAAATCTTATTTTAAACTAAAACAGCATTAATTCTAATAGTTCAATTTGCCAGACTAAAGTGTGCTTTCATTTTTTTTTCTTTTTATTGGTTATGGTTTAAGAATTTGTCATCTTCTGATGGCTTCCAAAATTTTCAAGCATGGACGAGCCAAAATTTAAATCGTAAATGACCAAGAAAATTCAGAATAAAAATTTTATATTTGCATTGTTTGTCTCATTACGCTTTTATATTCTGTATTTTAATGTACGCAATATCTATGCAATGGGTAAAATTGATCCTTGCGTGATATACGATACTTAAAACTGATTCTATATCAGGCACAAAAAACTGTGCCGAATGACTTAATGCTAATGTTTTTATGATACGCTATCGCTGGTTGCAGAATCCCGAGAATCGTAAATGCATCATCGATTTACATCAAATATATTTATAATAATTTTTCCACGTTCGTTTATTATCTTATATGGCCAGCCTAATTTGTCAATGTGAAATTGTAAATTATGTCATTTTAGTTTGTTTTCTCTTGCAGATATTTGTACAAAACATATTTACTAATTTAAAACTAGATCTCTTATAATAAAGTAAGTTTCAAAAATAATTAGACCTACACCTTTCTACACTAACCGCTGAATGTTTTTTATAAGTAGACGTTAAATAAAACTCAAAAATTTAACACATTCCTAAAAGGAAATATTAACTCATCTTTTGATATTGTATTTTTTGGAATATCACAGCGAAATTAAGGCCTTAAATTCGATGATTTCGAAAGTCGTATACCATTCATCACCGTTAACACATGATCGCATTCTGATGATTCATCGTGCATCGAAACTTGCGAGAGTTCCAGAACGACCGCGTCGTGTCAATCGGATCCACTCTAAACAGGCTCATTTTGACAGCTGTCAACCTACATTAAAAGGGCTCGTTGGAGTTTTGGCTAATTTTTTCATACTTTGCAAATATTTGATTAAGTGAATTTGATTATTTTTCTTTGGTAACTTAATTTTATTAATCTTCGTATTATTATAATTACGAAAGTATATTTGGATATTTGGATATTGTATATTTGGATGTTGACGTTTGTCTCTTCTTATTCAGAGAGAATGTGTGGAACGCCAATATTATTTTAACGTCGAAATGTTCACTATTAGGGAAGAAATGGGCTAATGGTTTATTTTTACTAAATGTGTATTGTTTCAATTAACTAATAACATTTTTTATTTACTAGTAAAATTAGGCCTATCATAGTTTTATGTTGGAAAAGATATTTATATAGAGTCTTATTTCGTATCGAACTATTTCATGATCTAGATATCTTTAATTATAAATTGATTATATTATTCGAAAATATAATTTAGTTCTTGTAATCACCACCAAGTATTAGGCTGGAACTGGAGAAGATAAAAAAAAACAAATGACTTTTTTTATTCTTGATTAGTAAGTCTTTTGTGGATCAATATTGTTACGATTTTAAAGGTGTTTATAATTTTTTTATTATGCATTGTAAAAATTGAACAAAATAAACGAATTTTGTATTTAAAATGTGTTTTATTATTTAATTAATAGGGATAATCATTCCTAGAGTATTTTACAAATTTTATGTAATTTAAAAATTAACAATTCCTCTTTTTTCATTAAGGCTGACTAGCATATTATCAAATTACTACACGTCAGACTTTTGTAATACTTCGTAATATTAGGAAATTAGTCACCTAAGAAGCAGTGAAAATAGGACTTAAGTAGCATTGGCATTTGTGAATCTTTCCGCCGGCAACCGGTTTTACGCGCACGGAGGCGACTAATGGCACAAAATAATCCCTTGAACATGTATTGATCTTAGTTTTATAGCATTAAATAATAAGCACAGTTAAGCTTAGTCCATATAAAAAACGAATTACTTAGGCATTACAATGTATTATCGAAGAAAAGAAGAAAATAATTTAATAAATTATATTATTAATAAATTATCATCGGCTTAGATACTTAAAAGTGGATTTAGAAAAAATATTAAAACAAGGAAAATCAAATTACTCTGAATTTAGTTGTTCTAAGATTCCGCAACTTCTATGCAATTTATACGAAAAAAGTAAGGCAATTATAATTATAAGCAATTGTAGTCAATAAAAACGATGCTAAAAGGTCACGTTGAAAAAAAATTAAATTATATTCGAAATTGCGTCATACAAAAGCTTCTATTGTGTCAAGACTAGTCTAAACAGAGGTTCAAATCAATAAGAGATGGGGCCCTTTAAAAAACTAATGAAGCCCGTTCCCTAAATCACTACAAATAGGAACAAAATCTTCGTTCTTAACTTTCTAGAAAACTACAGTATTTGTATAAGGACAATACAAAGGGGGTTGTATTTGAAATAAAAATTCCAATGTTTAAACAAATCAATATTATTTCCAATAAATTTATCATTACATCCACAATGAATGCATATTTATTACAATCTAGGATAAAACATAAAAGTCTTCGACAGCATGAAACTAAACATTACGATTATAAGTTACAAAATATTTACAATAAGGTGGTATAAACACAAAACAGAACATAACAAAATAAAATCGATGCAACAATAAAATAATAAATATTTCTTTATGACAGTGGTTCAACATGGTAAAGTTACAGTTAAATCTAAAAGATAATAATTAATTTGTTAGTTACATAAGTTTTATTACAAAATTATCTATCGGCCTTCGCATCACAGAGCAAAGCGATCTCTGGGTCAACCTCCGACCCAAGTCCAAACACAACTTCACGCCCGCCGCTTACTTTACCAAGGCGGGGGCTAAAAATATACCGCAAATGTATTGCTATCAAAAAACCAAACAACGCATACGTAACGTCCACAAGTTATTGCGAAAAACAACTTCGATGTCATCAGTTTCAAACACCACATTACTAGCGATATCATCATATTGGCCCTAACTACCGCAATAAAACAAAATCATTCAATAAACCTTTGTTGTATTTAGAATGAGATTTTTAAATTAAAAAAATTAACAACAAAGAAGCTACTTTAGCTGATAAAATGTTCGAAATGTCGAATATCAATAATTTGTAAAAGATTTTAGGCCAATTAATTCGACTTGAATACCATTAATCCTCGAGTCACTTTCAAAGGAGACTTCCACAGAGTCAATTAAACGAAACAAAAAAAGAGTAAGAATCGAAATACTCAATTAAAATCTTTATTCATATAAAATCTCATGCTAAAGTAAACAAGACATAGTATATGTCAAACATGCGTCTTGTCGCATCTCGCGGCTTAAAACCGAAGCTCCTGTACATTGCAAGATGTAAAACGTCATGCAATCAAATCTAAACCGATACTAAAGACTAGAAAATGCAAACGATTTCAAAATGTACATCGAAGACGAAATCTGCGGACAGAGCCCCCCACCCGCGGCCCCGCGTCGCCATGACAACGTGATATGTGCGGCGACGGCGACCCACAACAGTACAATCATGAACACACTATAAAGTATCTTATAATTTTATAATCAACAAGACACATATTGCTAGATTCATTCCGCCTCCAATATATCGCTCCACAGAGAATTTGCTTAAAGATTAGAGACCTCGCAGAACAATAATTTATTACAACTTAAGACAGTCGTTAGGCCTTAACATTAACAATATACAGTTATTATGGCAGATATCAACAACGAATTTAATATTTCCTCTTTTTACTCAATACGATACCGACGTTTTTACAGAAAAAAGTAAACAATATACATGCAACAATAGTACGTACCGCGGCCTCCTCTCGCAGCAAATGGCACTCTACGGTAAGCTCCGCCGCAGCCGCGCCCTCCCTGCGCCCTCCCTGCGCCCTCATTGCGCTCTCCACAATATTATACTAAATTAATCTAACCCCAAAAATATCCAACCACATTTCCGGCGACACGAGAGGGCTCCAAATAAAAAGTGAGCAATAATTTGAACAGTTCTGTGACGTGGGCATGTGCGGTCGCGGCGGCGCTAAGCGTACCCGGGCGGGTCCCACGAGGCCGTCCATCAGGAGAGGTAGGGCAGCAGGAGGTAGTAGAGG
>NW_013527693.1:1244674-1410996 GCF_000836215.1 Papilio polytes | reverse complement strand
AGTACGCGGATCTCCTCGTTCAGGCCCGCCATCACGCGCAGGATGTTCGCGTACTCCACGCCAGCTTTGCTCTAATATTAATAAATGGTAATTTATCAAGATGCTCTAAGATTTATTATTCCTGTGTACCTGTACAATACCTACACCTTTATTTCCTTGTAGCGGAGAACTTTAATAGAGCTTTATAAAAATCAGAAAAACTTGTCTTTAAGCATAGCATAGTGGAACACAAGTAAAACAGAACATAGAGTGATGTGACTAACTGGTGAGTCGTCCCTATTGCTGGACTCGCTGAAGGTGGAGTTGGCGTTGTTATCGGAGTGCAGCTCCCCGTCCACGGGACTCGATGACTCCACTTCGTGATCTTGATCTGGAAATTGTTTAAAAATGAACACATATTTCTATCTCACCTTTCTACAAGGCGAATAAAAAAAACAGCAATAACTTTATTAGTTATTGATAGTTAACATTACTGACCGTGGTTAAGTCTTGACTGCTTCTCGTCGTCAGTGCATGACTCGGGCTCTTCGGTCTTCTCCTCGGCGCTGCCGCTCACACCGTCTTCCGCCTCTTCTTTCTCTGTTATAACAAAATATATATATACTAATATTATAAAGAAGAAAGATTTGTATTTTTGTATGCATTGCAATAACTCAAAAACTACTGGGCCGATTTCAAAAATTGTTTTATCATTAAAAAGCTACAGTATCACTGAGTAACATAGGCAATATTTTTTTTTATTTTTACAATGGCGGAGTCGCGAGCATCAGCTAGTAATAAGTATTTTTTATAAAAAATCTGTAACTTTTTAACACTTGAGCAATTTAAACACACTTACCTTTATTATCTGAGTTGTAAATATCGTTCTTCTTTAATATTAATTCGAATTCTTTCGCTGATTTCCCTTCCGCTGATATTGCTTTTATGCCCACCTGTAAGTAACAGCCAGTAATATTAATCTGCACATGGGTAGCAAAACAAGGTTTTATTAAATGTGTTGTCACTGCTTGTTTTGGCCATCAATGAATTGCATACATTATTCAACTAAATTATAGCTTCGATATGGTAATTGTTTATGCAAATTTATTTCTTTGACTGCATAATGCGCGTGTGCGTTGCCGCGGTATGTGCAGGTGTAGGTGGTGAGGAGGTTTGTGTGTAGGGGGAGTGTAGGTGGTGAGGAGGTTTGTGTGTAGGGGGAGTGTAGGTGATGGGGAGGTGTAATTGATGAGGAGGTGCAGATGGTATGAAAGTTTAGGTCGTGGGGAGGTCCGTAGGTGGTGAGGAAGTGTACCATCAATAATGGAGAGGTATAGGTTGTGGGGAGGTGCATGTGGTGAGGAAGTGTAGGTGGTAGGAAGGTGCAGATAGTGGGGGAGGTGTGTACCTTGTTGAGCAGCGGCTGTGGCAGCAGCAGCTTGATGTAGTCTGGCAGCGCGCGCACGGCGTCCTCCAGCGAGCCCGCGCGGCGCGCCTCCGACACTTTGTTGCTGTCCGTGCTCACCACCAGCATCTTCGCCTCGCCGTTCTGCACCGAGCACTGTACAGACACATAAAATAAGATCATGCACACACCGAAAACTAAACCATCGCACAACTGTTTACTCTCGCTTTGATTCCTATGAGCTTATATGGAGGTGCGCATACTACTCGATTTTTAGTTGTGCAACTAAATAGTTGAATTGTCTGCGAAACAATGAACAATCGCACAACAGTTGTGCGATTGTTTAGTCAAAGGTGCGCCTACTCTAAACATTATTATGCAAAAAATATATATTATTGAATATTTAGTTACATCCTACAAATATTGAAATAAATATGAACATCTATATTACTATGAGTCAATTTTTATGGAAATACTAGGAATTGATACTACATTAACAATACTCTAAGCCAGAAATCTACACTTTTCTTTGACCAGAATGATTACTATCGTTTTAGATTTAAAAATTTTAGCGTCAAAATGTTTTAAAACGTACATATCTAGTAAAGATGTTTATCTCGTTTAGTTTAATGCTAGTTATTAATCTTATTAATATTGTAAAAGCGAAATTTTGATTGGATTTTTGTAGCCTAAACAGTCGCAACAGGTAGTAATTATATATAAACTAGCTTTCGCCCGCGACTCCGTCCGTCCGTAATAAAAACCATAATGAGTACTACATCTTTGTCAAATTTCATGGAGATGTAGCCGTTTAGGCTACAAACTCTAATCATCCATCTAAACTTTCGCATTTATAATATTAGTAAATGTAGTATGTGGTGACTGACGGTGAGCGGCAGATGCTTGCGCACGGCCTGCTCGCGCTCCTCCGCCGCGGCGATGGCGAGCCGCGCCGCGCACATCTTGCGCTCGCAGCGCGCCGCCAGCTTCTGCAACACACAACAATCAACATTCAATAAACAAAATCAAATAAAATAAAACGAATTTTATTTAATCAACTTCATGAAAGGTTTATAACTGAACCAGCTGTTCCCTTGCAGCTTCATCCGCATCAAATTGTAATAACTTGATTTTGTTTACATTTGTGAAACTTTGAATTGCAAATGTTCAAATTCAAATGCACAAATGACAACAAAGGCCTTTGACATTAGGCAACAATTACCGTTACCATGGTTACTTTATTTCTTTAATGTTGGCAGCTTGTAATTTTTGTTTCTTTCCCGCTTGACGGTTTTTTCCAAATTATTTACTCCCTAAGTTTAATAGCGTGAATATATATAGTCTAAAGAGTGTCGTGAGCGTATGGCTTTTTATTAAAAAAATATTCAAAAACATACTCTGATTGCTGACATCGTACGTAACTAATTAGTGTGTGTTTACACTTTATTTATTATTTGTTTAAAAATCTGTATTCATCTTAATAAAAATTAACAATTTACTTACTTAAGGTAACTTATGTTGAATATACCATTTTGTTACAATACAATATTTTATTATAGATAGATATAAATAAGAGTAGTTGTGTGGTGGTCACCTGCAGCTCGGCGAGCGCATTGTTGGCGGTGAGCCTGAGTGCGTAGTTGTGATGGTGCAGCGCGGCGGCCTCGCGACTGCGCCGCTCCAGCGTCTCCTCCAGCGCCAATCGCTGCTCGTGCGCACTACGCAGACTCTCTTGCGCCACTTCCTAAAAACATACAAATGGAAAATGCACTTATTATCATCTCCCCTTCCTTATCCTACTCCCGTAGGGTCGTTTGTTTTACGTCCTCCAAATAACTCTATCATCTGTCATCTCAGTCATCACTCCCTTCTTGATCATGTCTCCTTTCACGCAATCCATCCATCTCTTTCTAGGTCTACCTCTACCAGTGTGCCCTCCTCATTCAAAACTAACATCCTTCTTGTTACATGCGATTCATCCCTTCATAACATGCCCATACCACGATAACCTTTAACTCCTTATTTTTTCAACCTCTGGGGCTACTTAATGAATGAAACATATAGTTTTTTTTTCGCAATACAAACATTACCTGGTAGTTCCTCTTGTCTGTGAGTAGTTGCACAACGTGGTGTTGCTCGGGTTGCTTGCCCGCTGCCAGCATCGCCTCCAGCGTGTGCACACGCGTCAGCAGCCGTTGCTCACCCACGAACAGTTCCCATGAGGCTTGAGCATCCGCCCGCGTGCGCTCCACGCACTCGCGCAACGTACGCAGACGACCCTCCAGCGACGCCTCGCGCTGTATCGCTTCCTATATAACACTGACTAGTCAATACATATCCTATTAAACATATTTATTTTTATTCGGAATACATATTATTTATTATATCCATAACAAACACGTATAGCACACACGATGTGATTACGTAGCCAACATCGTTATTCACAACTTAAGAATATAAAATCACTAGCTTTCGCCCACGACTTCGTTAGCGTGAAAATGAAAAAAAAAACAAAGTTCATAAAGCCTATGTGTTCTTCCAGAATATCCTCTACATCTATGATAAATTTCTCAGAAATCCGTCCAGCCGTTTAGGCTACAAACGCTAACAAACATACATCCATCCATCTAAACTTTTGCATTTATAATATTAGGACGATTACAACATAAACCCTTAATATATACACACGCGCTAAATGTTCTCGTCCCAGATGTAATATTGTTGCACAATCTTTACTGTATTAAGTGTACACAAATTAAAAACTTAGTAAACAGTTGCGATTGTGACATTAATTTTCAATAAATACCTATACCAATGCAAAAATATTCCTTACAAACAAAATTGTCATATAGTAGTACAAGAGCGAGTGTTACCTGAACAAAATTATTAAGCTCGTACAACTCCTTAAGGTGCAGCGGCGTCGTCATAGTGGGGTTGAAGGAGAGCTTGGCCTCCTTGCCGTCCGGGTGGTACAGCTTGAGCAGCGCCACCACCGGCGGAAACGTGTTCTGAAACCATAAACATATATAGAGCAATAAACACTTTTAATATCAACTGGAAAGAACCTTTAAGGCATAGACAAAAAGCGTTAAAGGCTTACGTCATCATGTTCTGGTTCACAACAAAATATTGACCATTACTTTTGCATACGTATTATTAAGGGCTGAACTCTAAAAGGACATTAGGATATTGAGTTGAGTGAGGTTAAATCAGATGGGTACCTTTTCCGAATTGGCAGCATTCTCGACGACCGGAATGCCGAACTGGACCACGTCGCCGGAGAAAACCTCCTGCGGCTCGAGCTCCGAGATCGAGCACCGCTTATTGTTGATGAATGTGCCGTTGCTGCTCTGGTTGTCCTGAAACACACACGCCATCTACTCAAGCCGAGAATCGACTGGAACGTCTTACGTAGACAATCATAATGCACAGATTGTTTATAAAATACAATGTTGGTGTTTACCAGCAACAAATTCTTATGAATACAAACAACCTTGATATACTTTCATACATTTGATGCTTTAATCGCTTTGTAAAACTAGTCCCTTTATGAATATAGAGGAACAATTTAAAAAGATATTTAAGATTAAAATTAAGATCTACAAGAACCGATGTTGAGATCTGAATTATATTTACTCAACAACGATGAGTCAAGAGCTACGCTTATCACATATTGCGTCTCTATTTTTTCCAACACACAAAGAGAATATCAAAAATAGTTTTGACGACTCATGTAAGTTAAGTCGCTTGAACCATTCTGATAAACACAAAATTTAAAACAGTGTAGAGTGATTTAATTTTATGGGATTTTCGACGTAAATACGTAGCTTATATCTTATCATTGCCAATAACAAGCGAGTTGTAATTAAGGATAATGACTTGCACCATACATTACACTAATTGTTATAAGAGAGATTAAATTTTTAAATGGTTTCGTAACAACCACCATATTCATCGTGTCATTTGTGTCATTATGTCACGACCGTAGTAGGCAACTTGACCACCTCCAAAAGGAGATGATATTGCATTGACATTTTGCAAAGGTTATGCTAGTTTCACACGCACAATGATGACAAAGAAAACATTTAACAGTACACGTGTGTTCAAACAATTGCAGTACTGGACTATCTACTAACATTCCCATAACGTCCTTGTGTTATTTCCAAAATTAAAGTTATGATTTAAATATTTATGTGTTTAAAATAACGTAGAATGATAGTTCAAACCACGTCGTTATCAAGCTTTTAGAAAAAGAACGATAGATTACCCTTGGGATCAAAACAGAGAATTCCAAAAACGGTCAAACCCACCCACATAATTAAAATGTTACATATTATTGCTCAATATTGGTTAATATTCGGGCCAATGACACTCACAGTATATAAACTTCGTACAAAACTCCAACAGACAAAGAACCGATACAATCAGACGTATATTTAAATGGCATGCGTGATGCATAGAAAACCATTACAGGAATGTTAAGTTGTTACAGATTTTTCTAAGTAACCGACTTCAAATGGCACGGCACTCGTATTCAAACATTATTGCTATCTCTGTTTTTACAACCAGATTGAAAGAGATGACAATGGAGACCTTAAGTAATACTAATACATTCCGTAGGCACAGACAGCGCGACGTCTCTAGAGCAATACTAATGTTCTCAAACGATTGATATAAATCATTATGCTAGAATACATCGATGAAACATTTATAAGTAGAAATCAACCCAAATTTATCAAATAGTCGTAAAACGGTTTAGGCTTACATCGCCGTTTAGGCTACAAACTCTAACAAACATTCATCCATCCATCCATCTAAACTTTCACATTTATAACATTAGTATGAAAAGAATGAAGTATAAAGTATGATGATCGAACAACACTTTTTAAATTTGGCAGATGAAAAAAACGATTAATTGAATATAGTAACATAAACAAAGGAAATGTGTCTCAACTCGGATATCATAAAGGCAAATAGTAACGTGCGGACATATATTTAAAACAAAGAATATAAATAAAACTCATTGTGAGCTAGGAGAGCGTCAACAAATCATTGCAATGCTGTTCCGATAACGAGCAATCAATGTCACAGTTACACACAGTAGCTGGTACATGCATCTTGGTTTAGTATGTCATATCGTATGGCCTATGTACAGTCGCGGAAATTGGCAGTGTTGCGCTTAAGGAAAAAGAACTAATTAGATATTCAATGGACAATATTCGCCGTGTATCAATAACCGACTTTTTTCATACAGATACATATATAAACTGCTTTGTATTGGTTATTATTCCGCTTTCGTTTCAAAATGTTCCAACGATTGTAGCTTTTAAGGTGGAGCACCGCCAGTTTCCTTGATTGTACGTTATCGAATATCTCAAATATATTTATTAAATTAAACGGAATTCACTATTCTCTCTGCATACTAACTTGCACATTATTTAATTTTCAAGGTATATCTAAAGCAAATTATAGAACAACAATATAACCAATGTGATACAGCTACAACTTACGTACGACCACAAGTAACACAATACGCGTAATTGGTGACGCAATAAATTATCAATCGATGGTATTTACATTGAAAAACGTATAACTACTTAATAAGTCTTTGCATGACTGTACTACCACCTGTTATATGGAGAAGTAATCTAAACAGATACAAAGGAAATTGTGCTAAAAGACAAATAGATTCTAATGCCCATTTATGGATACAAAACAAATAACATGGAAACGTTACATTTAGTACGATTGCTTTGATAAAGCAAATATTTTCCAATCTGGTACAACATAGTATATTAAACAACTAAAACAGCACACTATTATAGATTGCTATTGAGAATAAAAATATTATATTAACATTACATATTAACCTTCAAAAAGATCAAACAATTTTATGCAAGTTTACTGATTACTGATGTAATCTTCATTAATCATGCGAATGTTGTGAAAAAACAAGCTAATAATAGCACGCGCATGTTTTCCTCAGCTGCAGGCAAATCACGTATCGTAGATCATTTGAATGATTAGTTAGATCCGGACAGTGTCACGTTCGCACATCTCGTGACAATGAAAACAGATCTTATGTTTTAATTTACTTCTAATTGTTATCTGATATCTCGGGAGACAATGGAAACTTCAACGACTCAATGTTATGGAGTACTATCAACAATTAGACATTTAAAGACATAAGACGTTGGAAGTTTGGGATGAACTCGAGATTCATATTAGTGTTATTTTAGAAAACGATAACATGCCACCTTTGTTGAGTTGATTATGAATGTAAAACAAAAATTATGCCCTTGATCACTAAACTTGTAACACGCTTCGTTATGATAAAACAAAGCTGTAATAGCCATCAGTTTTATACCAATGACATAACTATCATTTTTGCTGTTAATGACAGAATCTGTCTAAATCTTACTAATATTATAAATGCGAAAGTTTAGATGGATGGATGGATGTTTGTTAGCGTTTGTAGCTTAAACGGCTGAACGGATCTCTTTGAAATTTGGCACAGGTTTAGAGCATAGTCTGGAAGAACACATAGGCTACTTTTTATACCGGGAATAGTTACGGTTCCCGTGGGATTCATTAATTTAGTTTTTTAATGTTTACTCGATCATTCTGCAACGGTTCAACATATCTTATTGAAATTTGGCACAGATATAAAACAAAGTCTGGGATAAGCTTCATCCCCGGGAAATGTCCGGTTCTCGAGGGATACGTAACTTTTTGTAATTTATATAGTTAGTATGTTTTCTAATACCACGCGGACGAAGTCGCGGGCAACAGCTAGTTTATACATATTCGGATAATTTTCAGGTAATGCCAACTTAATCATTAACTGGAAAGGTCTTCATATTTTTTAAGGTTCAAAAAACAAACAAAAAATTCCATAACTACGGGTAAGATGAGTCTCCTATGAAATCTAAGATAAGGTATATAAAATCGATATTATTCCTTACAACTTAACCGACAACTGTGTTCCAAGCAACAAACAATACATCATTGTATTAACACTTCCGAAAATATCATTGGCACGTCGTGTACGCATTAACACCCGCGATTTCTGCACAAGCACTGCCCTATATTGTATACTGCGTTCCAATTCAAATACGAAAAACGTTTACTAGACAAATTGGTTCTTTTCAAAACCTCTTCATTGGACTAATATTGTAAATGCGAAATGTTGGATGTATGGACGTTTGTTAGAGTTTGTAGCCTAAAAGACTGAACAGTTATGGATGAAATTTGGCATAAATTTAGAGGATAGTATGGAAGAATACAAAGGCTACTTTCTTTTGTTTTTTTTTTAATTCCACGCTGACTAGCTATGATGGGTTACAATTAAATCTACATGAGTACGGTCAGTGAACTTTCCAGAAAGGACAACACGTTCATTCTGTAACATAAATGGTAGTGCCATCGAGTCGTAGCAGTGAACCGTTAAAGTTGCAGTGTGTTCCACAACTTATTACAGAGTAACCGTGGGTTTCCACTTGCAAAACATCAGTAAAAACGAAAACAAGTTGGATGAAAATTATCTTTTTTAAAAGAAACGAGCACAAACTAGCAGGGGTATCCTCCGCAACACCAGAGGAACTGAAGATGCGAATATTTTTTTTTAATGCATACTTAACATAAACCTACTGTAAATTAGGAATTCCATAGTCTCATGAGTTGATATAAAAATCTTAATTACACTAAATAGACAAAATAATTGTTTCATTCTACTTACACCTAAGTTTAAATTAATAATATGAATTGACTATTCATCCATCAAGTCTACAACAAACGTGCTTATAATATTTACGATAATGTCCTAGAAATCTGTCAGTGGGCGTATCAAGTGAGAGTGGACCCGTTACCGGCCTAAACATAGATAAGTCAATTAGGTTCTTTCATAATAGTTACATGCGAGCACGGATGATGTAAGCTACGATACTAGGGACCGTACACATTTGCACTAATACTTTGTAGAGAAAAACGGAAGACGCTTTTTTTGGTTGTGTGTCTTGTTTAAAAAAGTTAAGTGCCTCCACTACCTTGATTTTCTTAAAAAGTTATTGAATATCTAATACCACTTTGACCTCCAACTTTAATAGAATAGTCCGAAGATAAAACAAAGTTGCCGAAACCATTTTTAACGAAAATTTATTCATAGTACGACGTTCATAAAATCTGTTGATTTGCGTAGATGTGTTCCGGTTTTCGCAATAAAAATAAGATTTTGAATGTTTCTAATAATTGGTGTAACACCACCTTTAAATTGTTCATACGTCACTTTTGACGTCATTTTACGTGCCGGTGTAAATATGTCATTAAACGTATTGTTTTTGGATCAAATTAGGATTGTGCACAAGGTCGATGATACCGTGAATCTTGAATTACAAACATTACAAAACACTAAAGCGATTCGTGTATATTTTCGTAACGTATTTCATTTACATGTTAATATAAATTCGTGTATACTGTTTACATTGAAATGGTTTTCAGAGAAACTATAATTCTATCTGGTAATAAAATTATTTCAAATTGGTTCTGGTCAAAATAACAAAAATGTGATCTTCCGAAACATTAAGCGAGCAAGTTAGCCCAAAGGATGATCTAGATTTTTATGCATCTTATACATTAAATCAATAAATAGTCATTTTATTATACCGCAGCCAGTTTATCTCCGAGTTTCGATATTTAATGAGTATATTGTATGTTACACAACGCAAATTTAAATAGCATTGCATTGATCAGTTTTACAACTAAAAAATAAGAGTAAAAATAAAATACAAGAGTAAAAACTTAATTATTGCAACACTTTACGTAAAGCTAAACGTAATAGGCATGTAGTTGGTATACTAGGGTTAAAATAAGAAACCTTAGAAAAGTAAGCGATTAAAAAATCGCTAAAGCCAGAACTTGATCCGACATATTAATTGCTAACAAACTGCTTAGGAAATTGTATACGGAAGGAAGTTACGACTCGCCCTTGTATGTAACACATTTTCACCTTAAGCTAACAAGTACATGCTTAGACGTATTGAAATGAATATTCAAATGTTTTGTTCTTTGTTATGTTTACGTCTTGAATATTTTAGAATAACTAGTGAACAAAGAAGTTAAAAATATGGTACGAAAATAGAAAACATTAATAGAAAACTTGTAGATGAATTTTTTAATAAATGCTTGCCGCTTTGACGTACATATACAGGTCAACGGCGGATCCAGGGGGGGCTCATGGGGGTCATGACCCCCCTTGAGCTGGTTGGTCTAAAGCTTGACAAAATATGTAAATATATTTTGTCAAGCTCTTGACTTGACTACCACTATGTGACTTCTCCCCCTGGCGCCAAAACTGGATCCGCCCTTGATACAGATAAATATATTGTAGCAAAAATTCATAATATCTAACTTACTAAACATGAGATAATTCTACGAACATTTGACTAAGAAAAACAAAAACAGAGCTAGTGTTGGTAAGAGTACAAACTCACCACAAGATAAAAGTGTCCTTTGTCATAGTAGAGAGTTGCGTGATGCCGGGAGAGGACTCTACATTCGAATATCGTGTTCGTCGGTGTCGGCGTAGCTCGGTATACGTTGCGTCCAATCTGAAATAAAACAACATTAAATTTCAATTAGTCAAATAGTTTCACAATTATTAACTAGTAGCTTTCACTGGCAGCTCCGTCCGCGTGGAATTAAAAAAAAACCAAAGTGAGTAGCCTATGTGTTCTTCCAGACTATCCTCTACATCTATACCAAATTTCATCGAAATCGGTTCAGCCGTTTAGATTACAAACTCTAACAAACATCGATCCATCCATCTAAACTTACGCATTTATAATAGTATGATTTTAACCATAACTTGACAATATTTTTACATTTTAACTCACTATCAAATTCAAAAATTAACATCAATTCTGCCGTCCCCATTGAAGTCGAACTGAAGCATACCTTATATCACCGAATTCACTTGGTTTATTTAACTATTTACTCTTTACGTAACATTATCAATGCAAACTGCTAAAATTCATATGCATTCGTTTTACAATGTAACAAGTGAATCAGATGCGGGCACACTTCAACGACGTCCTTATTTATTAAATTATCAATCTAGGCATTCGTACTGTCGTCTGAGCGACATCGACTCGGCTAAATTTCAAATACAAATGCTACGGGAAAAATATATAAAGTGTGGTCAAACGGATATTCGCCGTTTTACGCTAATTTGTATACATTGCGTATTGTTCAATAAGTAAAGGTTGAGTAAAAAGGCCGCTTGAAAATAACAATACTGTATTAATTAGATATGGTTTTAAGCCACGAATCCGAGGTTTTAAATAAAAAAAAATAGTAGTTTCAACATTTTACCATGGTTTAACATTAATTTTTCTGCTTCTTTCGATTTTCCAGTGATATAATAGAGAAATATATAAAAGTTACAAACCACTGCAGTCATAGACATGCAATTATTAAATGATCATGCATAACTTGCCGCATTAAGCACAGCATTTTACTGGTTTTAATAACGTGCCGTTAAAAACTTTCTCGTCGTCGTAACATTTGCGAAATTTAGATATTATCAATTTGCTTTACTAATTTTAGTCGTATGTAGTTACATGAATCTTAAGATGACTTCAATTCATAGCCCTTCCTCTCAATTAATGTCTTTGACCTCATTTAGTACCCAGGCTAGAAGAGTCGGAGCATTAGTCCCACTAATTCAAGTACGCAATGTCAATAAACTCTGTCTTTCCCTACTTTAACTAAAAGATCATTTAAGTCGTAAAATGATTAAAAACAATTGAAATGCGGAAAAAAAAGTGCAATGGGATATTCGCATGTCCTGTCTGTACATTAAAAACAATATATATGTTAGTAGTGGACTGTATTTATTGCTGGTATTGGATATCATCTGTATATTCAAAACAATTCAACATCATCGCCATCATCATTCTCCTTATCCTACTCCCGTAGGGTCGGCACAACAGGTTTTTGTCCTCCAAATAATTCTATCATACGTCATCTCAGTCATCACTCCCCTTTTGAAAACATTTACGATCAGTAGAGAAATCTTTTAAAATTTTGTGATCAAATTGAGATTTGGAAAGAAAACTATTATGCCTTCACATATACATCATCTACATTTACTTTGAGGCCATCTTATTTGGAGGTAAAACATCTAATTAGTAGCCTTCTCATGGCTGTTTTACGTAATAATAAAATTAAAAAGATAATATCAACAGCCAACGAATATAAACCGCAATATCAGCAACATACAGCGGATATCTTAGCCAACTCGGTTAACACGCGCTAGTACGGGAAGCTTTGTTCGTTGCACATACGATAAGAATCGACTTCCGTTGCGTCGGGGTAACAGATTCCATGTTAGAAATAGCACAATTTAATCTAATTAAATTTAATTGCCGATTGACAATTGAGCGTCTGAGGCGGGTCACGCTGACTCAGACATGGCCGCACGAGCGACACGACAATCATACAGAATAAGTTAATGCATACAATGAGCTTGTCAATGCAAACTTCGAATGAAGTGGACAACGCTTTGTAAACCTTCATTTTATTTCACTCTCATGTGTTCAGTACTATCGACTTTTATATCCTAAGGTAGGAAATGACTGGCCATCACAATTCGCCGAAATAGCGGTGCATCGTTGCCCAGACATTTAAAATTGCAGATGCAATGACTAAAATTTGTCTAAAGAATATACTTTCATGTGTTTAAAGTAGGCACATTTTTATTTTTGGTAAAAAGGAATATGTAATATTAGTTAATTTTTTTTATAACCCTCTGTACTCATTATTCATTTGAATTTGTCTTATCTATTTCCCTGTTTTTCTACTTCAACTGATACATAGTACACAAACAAACATTGATGAAATAACAATTTTCTGACAATATTTCTCAAAACAAAAATGCAATTATTAAAGACAAAAGTTTCTAGTTGCAGTATTAACAAAATCAGCAAACTCAAATAAAATCATATATTAACTAACAACATGAACTTAAATAGAACTGGACCAAAGCAATAAAATACATTAGCTG
This sequence comes from Papilio polytes, assembly GCF_000836215.1. NCBI lineage: Eukaryota > Metazoa > Arthropoda > Insecta > Lepidoptera > Papilionidae > Papilio > Papilio polytes. Next base: position 1,397,551 of record NW_013527693.1, on the reverse strand, counting down.
AATGCGCTACGAACATAAGATAAGTCCACATCAAACCAAACATTTTGAGGGTAAAGGAATAGTGATAAACACTAGAAATATTGGACAGCAAACAGATAAATGCTTATCAGGCATCCACTTCTAAAACTTTAGATTAGAATGTATCCAATTCTTGGCATATTGAACATGGGAAAGTATTTTTGAATACATGGGAAAATTTTAACTCTAACAAAATTCCTTAGCTTGTTGGAGTTATATAAAGTAAAATTGAGTGTAGAGTTTTGTCAGAAAAAAGAACTACTAGTAAAAGTATTTCTAGAATAACTTTAGTATGTAGTAAGTAGTAGTACTACATTTTGCTACAGTTTCCGCAACTCCTCGGCTAGTGCATATTTTGTATGACAACTTTAGCATTTCTAGAGTGAAATCTTTAGTTTTTACTGCGATGACAACTGAACAAAATCCTAATGACATAACTTTCATTATCTTCGGAAAAACTGGGAAAACATATAATTCTACTGGAGTTTTTGCAATAGATTTCCATGGTAACAAGAAAAAAACATAACCTACTTTAAAATGTTATGTGATAGTGATAAAATAATTGCACATTGTAAGCACAAAAAGAATAAATTGTATGAACTTCAGGAAACACTATCTTTTACATCACAAGTATGGCAACATGCCAACTTTTCCTCTATTAAAATTGACAATCTATATGTAGAAAATTAGCTCACTATTTACTGCATACAAAAAAAATGATTTGATAATACAGAAGTTATGAATAGTTAATATTTATAATAAAATATACTATGCTTTTTAAACATATAGACATTTCAACAAAGTTCAAGAGGATATCAACATTCTAGTGGTCATAAATAAGTATTAAGTACTGAGCATTGAGTATTCCCAATGTTAAAACATAATTACAGTAAATAAAAATTAATGGATTTAAATTATATGAAATGCTTTATGTATTTCAACACTGTCAACATGTTATTTACTTTGTATATCAAAATAATCTTATTGGATAGTTTTCTCATAGTACAAGTTAATTAATACTGTATATTCAATAAACATTGTTTAACCTTCAATACAATTACATAAATACAATGTTACAAAACTTGTATAAGTAAACTCCTAATTCTACACAAGAATGTTTTATTACCAAATATACAAATACCTTCTGATTTACCACTATAAACCTGAATATCAATAAGAATTTTAGGATCTATTACATAAAACTTACAGATAAAAAGTTAACAAATAACTGTCTAAAACAATATTATTGTAAAGCTTCTTTATGTGTAATAAATTTCCACTAATAAAATTGGTAGGATAATGTAACCATACTAAATTTAATAAATAGATTATGTATTCATTAATTATGACAGAAGATAATATTTACCTTTATAGGTTGTTCCAGTGTGACACGCCTTTCGTCAAATGGCAAGGAATTAGAATGAGGAATGAATAAAGCTCGAGGAACTCCCAATTCCTGGTTGTTGGGAGGTTCCTGGCCAGTAGTCCAATTATAATCCATGCTTTTGATCGTGTTGTTCATTTTGGGCTTAACTTTCTTACTCTTTGCTATCACCATCGCACACACCACTCCTAAGAGTCAACATCCGTGCTTCGTTTGTGATGTGACAACGACACATCGATGATTGGATCCAGTCTACTCACTTACTGGGTGAAAGGAGAACACTATTCACTGCCATCTTGAGTATTCACTATTCTCAATTAAATATAGTTGATTATTACAATGAAAATAATATTAAACAACCAAACACTTAGACAAACATTTATAAAACTGCAAAAATGAAACTTGATTCCTTTCGTCGCTAAGCCGTTTTGCTAAAAGAATTTAACAGTTTTCCAAAGAAATTCGATATAATTTTTACGTTATAATTAGAAGGTAGGAAGTAAATATCGCAATTCACATACGCCCATATATATTAAAACATAATATTAAGAGGGCGTTGATCGAGATTATCGTTCGAAGAACTTACGAAATGGGCGCACGAATCGGACATTTGTTTTGTTGAGTTGGGTACCATACCATCCGTAACTAGTACTTCATTTGTTTTTAACAGGTGTTTTATAATCTGTACCGAACAAAATTGCTTTAATAAATTACAAAATGATTTAATTGTATAAAATGAAATGTTTAATAAATCACAAATCAAGTTTTCCGAATTAAGTTTTAGTTTTAAGGGTTCTTATTTTGTATTGCTAAAGCAATTACTATAGTCTGTTGTATCCAATTTGTGTATTTTGTTAAATTTCAATCAGTGAACTACCACTTTTAAATTAAACTGGATTAGGCGTGGAAAGTTATACTTTTCGAATATGTATTTTGCGAACGTTTTTGACCGACTTCTTAATATTCTTTTCTGAATCACACCATTTTCTTAAAAATTTTAAATGGAAACCCTAAGATGTTTTCTCCTTCTAACAACAACAAAAGCTATATTTTTGTTTCGCAATTGCTACGGTGTTGCAAGGAAATCTGCACACAGTTAAGTTATTGATTTCAATACACAGATGGCGCACTTCATCTGAAGTTTGAAGGAAAAAAGAAAAATCGAAACTCGCCATTGTAGTATATTGAGTGAATTTGAGCCATTGCAACGAAAACGGTTTTCTGCCTTGGGTCTTATGTGAAGTGTGGTTATTCTGTGTGTGCTTTACATTTGGAAAAAGTGCAAATTTTTGTGTTTTTGCGTGTTGTAAGTATGAATCTGTTTATCAAAATTGCGGTCTTTCTGCTACCTCAGTAACGGCGATAAGTCTGTCGTATTCGTTTTCAGTTAGGAGTTACGGTTCAATATGGCCGTTCTGATATTTCCATTTTTCTTTACTTTTACTTCTAACGGATTTGGTAATAATGTAAAAATGTTACTTTTAAAAATTACGTTACTGATTTGGATATTTCGTTGATGTGGCAAAATGACAGTATGGATTTTGACGTTTAAAATCTGAGTCATTTTGCTGCAATGCTCTTCGAATTCTGCATTATTTATTTTCGCGCAAATTAGGTTTTTGTAATAAGTCTACGGAAGCTAAAGTTTCAATACATTTCACCTAGATTCAGCACTCATTTTTGCAACCTTATAAGATTCATCTTAGAAGATATTGCTTTGGGTATTTAAAAAGGTTCGCGTAAAAAAAATAGTACTATAACAAAAGAACCTATGATTTTTAATAAAACTTGCAATTTGTATGTAAAAGCTAACCTCATTCTATATCCATTCATGTTTATGATCGAATCAGCTGTTTCATAAATTGACATGTTTGAATTTGGTTTTTAATAAGAATGATTTAAATAAATTACACCATACTTTGTTATTTTTGTTCTTATTATTGCTAAAAGTATTATGTTTTTTATTATGAATTAATAAGTTTAAAATCTTAAGACATTTGATTTAAAACACTTTGATTTACCTTCATGTCAAGATCCTTTTAGTTCTTTTAGTATGATAACTGGTATCTACTTCAAATACCTATTTTTTTTTAAATTGTTTAAGTCCTAAGTCCATATTGGTCTGTAGTTTTGATACACACATATTAAAATATCATGGGTAAAATATTGTAAGTAAGTTAAAATTATATTAAAATTTAAATACAAAAGTGTAGAATATTGTGTAGTAGTGGATATAGGCAATGAGTAATAATTTGAATTTTTATTTAGTTTGTTGCTTGCAACTTCCCCCACATGAACTAAAAAATAATAAAAAAATGCCCTAGGTTACACACTGATAACATAGTTTTACAATGGTGAAAGAATGTTTGAAATCAGCCCAGTAGTTTTTGAGTTATTTCAATACATACAAAAATACAAATATTTCCTATTCACTAGTTTGTCACATTTTACATAAATATTTTGTTAATGTAAATTAAAATTTCTTTGTGTGCTTTTATAATCCAATTTTTTTTTAAGTATTTCATTAACACAATTTTGCTTTAGGCTAGCTAGTTTAGTATATCTGATCTATGTACAGGGTTACAAACTATTTCAACTAAGTTATTTATTGAATTCGGTGATACCAACTTGGCATTGTTCCTTTTTGGAAAACTTGATTTTATCAAATGTTCGATTTTGCTTAAGAAAATATATGTGTCGAATTTATATATGTTCTTCCAAGCTATATTCTATAACTTTCCAAATTTCATTGTGACCCTTTAAATTTTTGAAGATAGATGGTAACAAACATTTATCCAACATTTATAACATAAATTTGAAGTAATGATAGTGAGTGTTACCATTTATATTTACAAGTTATGGAGTAACTTATGTGTTATTTGAATTGGTACTTAAAATAAAGAATAGGCTGTTTGTCAAAAAGATAAGCCAGTTTGAAGAAGCCATAAGAAAACCTAAATTGCTCATTGTTTGAAACCTTAAAAGTTGAAAGGAAATTACGAAATAGCCATATGGTGCCAACCCAAAATAATACACTAATTGATAATTACAGCATGTTTTGTGTTATTTTAAAAAATCATAAATATATTAAGTACTTTAGTTATCCAAACATTTTGAAAATTTATTCTGCAGCGCATAATCATAGATATTTGTAGTTTGAACTATAGTTAATGTTTACTTTAAATGTTAAAGGTGGTCTGTATGTTTTTCCAATATAAATATAACTAAACTTTTCAGACTTCAAGTAAAATTAGCCTCCGCTAAGTGTTGGAATCTATAATACATCAAAGACCACACATCTTATATTCTATATTTCGTACATCTGAGAATGCATTTAATCGCTATATATTTGTAGAATGTCATTAAGTAGATTATCCAAACAGCATTTGAGGAATTTAAAGGCAGATGTGTAGATGTTTTATTTTACATTGCGGACAGGTGTGATAATGGCAACGGCGCTCCTGCCGTCGCCCGCGTGAACTGTGAGACTCTAGTGCAGCTAACGACCCGGGCCAGCCGCCTCACGCGTCACCCGACCACAATGAAAATGGTGTTGTCACAACGGCAACGAGAGGAGCTGTGAGTACCATTTTGAATCGGTCGTATTTTAATTTTAATAACATGACCTCCTATAACAAAAAAAACACATTGCTCAATATCTAAATATTAATTAAATATTTCCTACTTATGGTCGCATTGACTATGGCCTTTAAAAATAATCTAAGGTAGGCTCCGAGCCCCTCGGTGGGAACATGTAGTGAACTGGTGATGATGATGATGATGACTTATGGTCGAATTATAGGGCATGTCGTTGACAATAAAGTTTTCTCTCTGTCTATATATTAATAACACTATGTTCTATGTAAAAATCGAAGTTAGGAAGTCTATTATTCTTTTTTTTTATACAGTTAACATATGTTAAATAATCTCATCCAGGTTCAAAGCCCATCTCTGTATGTTAATAACTATTTAGCTATGTTCCATACATACCTACATCCTTGTTCTTATCACGGAAATAACGCATCCTTGCCAGCTATTAACTAGGACTACTTATCACTATCTATGGCATTCTGTAGTTAGTATAATAAATGTCGGAAGGTCCTTGGATACAACTTTTTTAATGAAGTCTTGGTTAAATATAGAAGCAAAAGAATTCTCAGTATTAAAATAAGTTTTTCAATATTTTTATAGACGGTTGTCAAGTGTATAATGCGCGTGTGTCACATGGTATGGGGTGATGGATCTCAAAGCGAACGTTTACCACTATCTTAGATAGCCTATCTCAATAGATTCCTTACTTCTTTACACTCTACTTTTAATAAAATTTGTAGGTCTATAGTGTATGTATGTATGTATTTATGACAGCTTAACGAACGTTATTATGTCCTTTTAAGATATGATTATGATAAACTAGCTTTCGCCGCGACTCCGTTCGCGTGGATGTAGAAAAAACGGAATTGAGTAGTTTGTGTGTTCTTCCAGACTAGCCTCTCCATCTGTGTCAAATTTCATTGTGATCCTTTCAGCCGTTTAGGGTACAAACCCTAATAAAAAAACATCCATCTAAACCTACACATTTATAATATTAGTAAGATTAGTAAGAAGTAAGATGTATAAGACGTAAGACCATGCTCCTCTCAACGATTAGAAAGGCTAATCACCAACTTAGTTGTAGAATTAGAACAAAGTATGTTGTAAACTAAATAACATGTCATGACCTGGTGTTAAGGTCACTGAACTATAAGTATAACTATCGTTGTTGATTGGTCACTGAAGGGCAATAGTTTTAACGCCTTTGTTCTTAATATCGATTTTTTCATACTTGTTAAGGAGTATTAGCCAGGCCTCAATTTATCCGAGGTAAAAGATGTGAACTTTTTTAAGCGACTCTGGGAACGACCATAAGCAACAATACGAAAGTATGATATATTCCTTGTTGGTTTCTGTCGTTTTTGCTTTACCAAGGTAACTTCGTAGGTAATAACTATAAAATTTGATTTCCATGTTTTTCTATCTGTTTTTTAAACAAAATTAACGTACGAGATTTTTTTCATTGTGTTGCGTTGAAACCGTTTACTGTAGATTGCTTTTGTTTATTAATTAACTCAAAATGCGTAACGTAATATAAATCCCACAGAATTGAATTTTTCAAAACCGTAAGATGTCGATCTGTGCAGTGTGGGTAATGCTGCATTGCGGATTTTCAGCATCCCTCTGCAATCTCGCTGTTGCTTTTCATTATTGAATATAACCCCGGTTTATTGAAACCGTCAGTTATTGGCTCTCGTCTGGCCTATATAGATTTGGCGGTCTATTTCATATTTAATACTTCTCTGATAAAATATCGCATCCACATTTCCTTATCGCAGATATATATGAGTCAGTTACGATCAGCAGGCGCCATGTTTATTACTCGAAACCAGTGATTCTCAAAGTGTTTCAGATGAATTATCTATAGAACACGGAAGACACAAAGAGAACCCCTGTTGGTGGAAAATAAAGTTGATTTTGAGAGAATGTTAGAAATGAAGCAGCAAAGGGTTCCCCGGAACCCTTAAAATTTTGAAATCGATCTACGGGAAAAATGTTTGGCAACCTCTGTTTGAATCTAATTGTCATTTGCTCATTTATAGTTAGGTCGTAGTTTCGCTGGTGCGTTATCTCGGGCAAGCCCGGCCGTGCTGCACCTCGCTCGACCTTTGAAAGTAACAGTGTTCTCATAACGCCATGTCGTTGACCTCGCTGTCGGCGCCTACCTCCAGTCCCTCGGCTGTGCAACTTTCTTTATGAACCTAGAAATCTCATCATCATTATACTTACGTTATCGATACGAAAGGCTCGGCTGCTGATTGCAGTTTTCAAAGAACCTGCAAGAAACCCGCTCGAGGTTTTTACTCAAAAGATTAATGAGCGGGTAACTGTATTCATGTACTGGACTGTAATGTCTTTAACATTATAAATTCTAGATCAGAACCTTAGTGACCTAACTAGAGATCGATTATTGCTCTTTTTTAGTTTTCTTCGTTCAGGGTTGAGTCTAATGAAAACAAAAAGAAACGCAAATTGACGATTGATAGATGGGTATGAAGGACGAAATCCTAATCTGGCGACTCCACATTGTTGTATCTCAATATGTAATCCTATCCTATTAACTTGTCATATGGAATCACTTTTTCTTTGACTATGCCTTAGTGGTGATAGACCAGGCGTATTAATTTGCACCTTTTGTATTAAGATGGGAGTTCACATGAATATGTGAAAACTGTATGTAATTTAATTAATGATACTGTTCTTTACGTTCGATGATGAAAACATTTAAATGTACTACTTCCGATATGATTTACCATTCCATCAAAGAACAAGTACAAAAACTATCGAATAGGTACACGTACTTTATTGTATTAAATCAAAGAAAGATAGGTGTAAAAAGAATTTAAACGTACACTACTACAATTTGCATCGGTTATGAAAGCTGCCTGGGAGTAACAATTTTTTATGACCCTCTATGAATAATTTGAAATCATTACGCCAAAGTCAAGTAATAAATTTTACTATCTATAATAACATCTTTTGCGAACACGTTCTAATAAATCAACACTGTTATTATTTTTCAATACACTGTGAGTCTCAACATGTTAGTGAGCTTTTACGGTCCCAAAAATCTTTTGTATTACCATCATACAATGTGCTGAACTTAAGACTTAATTTCGAATGAATTGATTTCAAAATTAATTGTTTATCCAAATAATAGACTACTAACTATTTCATTATGTAATAGCGCTCGATCTCGTCTATTGCTTATGGAATCTTCTAGAGACTGTTATGGTGTTTGTACAATTGGTTGTGCCTTTTACTTTTATTGTATTACCCATTGTGGTGTCGTGACCTGAAGACCTCGGTTCGTTCTCTGATAAATTCTTTGCAATGCGAAGTGAAAGGGAACCATCGCTTATTCTGGTAAACATCAATAAAGATAAACTTGTTCGTCAGTGACTATTGTTTATATGTTTACAACATTTTAAATTGGTTTATACTCGTTTGCAATATCATGTCTTTATCCTTTTATCTTTGCATTTCTTTAACCCTCGAAAAACTATCTTGTTACCAGCTCTTGTTTTGTTGTGTTTATTTTGACAGATTTACGTCGTCTTCTCTGTGTTATTATAGATTTTGTACTAAATGTTTTGATTTAATCCGAGTCATACGCGTCATTCGAGTTTACATCGAACACGCGGCCGGCTCAACGTCCATTAAGAAGGTTGTCTTTAACTCTATTAGTAGCTCTTTCATTCATAAGTAAATCATTACACAGCAAAGCTACGAACTGGTTTTAAAGTTTTTGTTAGTATTTACGTTTTATAATAACAAAGCTTTTTCATTTCCTATTAGTTGACACTATCCTTATTTTAAAATCTATAAACATTATAGTTTAGATGATCGAATATTAAAAGGTACAAATGTTATGTTTCTTGTAGTAAATTATATATGCACGTCTGTAATAATAAAAGATGTTTATGTTACGACGATAAGAGCAAAGCGGCAATGAACTGTGGCAAATTGTAGTTTGTCTTTCCGTGTACAGTTGCTGACGTTTATAAAGTAATTTAAAAAGATGTGATAGTCCAGTTCACACGGCAGTATAACAAGTGCGTACCTACCGGTACACTTATGCAACACTAATATAGAAATGTGATCGTGCTCTTGCAGCCGGAGCCTTCGAGTGACAGCATCCTTAATACGTTAAGCCATTTTGTTGCATCACCGTGTCTCTGACCGAGTGAGCGCTTTTCCTTGTTCGACAATCTCTTGTCACTTGTTTCAGGCATGTGTTTTTTAATTTGTTGTGCCTTTTGCTGGTGGGCTTGATTGGTTTAAGTAATCAAGCATTCTCTTTTGTAACGAAATTCCTTTTCACTCCATTTCTATTTTCTTTATCACGACCCAACTACTTTTATGCATGTCTTGAGGTCATTGACCCTTTATTACTAAGTATGTATGTAAGTATATGAATGAAGCTTTTGTTTCACTTAATAATAAAAATTCACCGGTGGTTTTGAGGTTTCAGTGTTGCTCTTTGAACTCAAGTACAATTATTGATGTATACTTTGCTGAATGTAACATAACTTTTTTGTCTTTGTATATGAATGACATGGAAATGACGTTCACATACGTAACCTCGATCTTTGCTTCTTGTCCTAGATAAGTACTCGTGAAGAGGAAGCTCGTCCCGTTATTAGTTACGTATGAGGAAGCCATTCCGTTTGGTCATTAGTTTAAGTATAGTTTAGCAGTAAAGTATGTTCGAAGAAATTGACACCAAAACCTTTGGTTTAAACTTATTAATTGACATATAAGGAGAGACGATCACATATATAAGTAGTAATTGAATATAGCTGACAAAGGTAGAGAAAGACTGAAGAAAGTATGGATAAATTTTGTGAAAGATTCCTCTTTCACATATCCATTCGTAAGAAAAGAGCAAATTTAGGTAAGACGGTTGATAGAGATAGAATAATAGTACATACTGTGCCCTCCGTTGGGACAATGACAGGTTGATGATGATCTTAGGTCTAGAACTCGATGTCTATAGCTTAAACACAAATCTTGAAACTGCAATGTAAAAGTTAAAGTTCAAATACTGTTTTAATAATAGTTATGTTATGCTTATTTGAGTTTAAATTTTCTCCAATTCTCAATAACATTGTACTGCCATAGAACTCAAGTTTATTAAGCTTTAGTTAAAATGTTTTCACCCTATGTTTTTGTTTCGTCACAATAAAGGCGTTTAGCATTAATGAAGACCGTTTTCAATTTAAATTCTAGTTCGTCATTAACCAGTTGCGACTCATTGCCGTCTACGTTCTTGGCATTTATAAATAACGTTTTTATGTCTCGTATTTTTATCTCTCCTACGTTTCGTCATTAACATTCTAAATGGAATAACTTGACAAGAGTGTACATTTTGTCATTTTTTAAATTATTGCTCCATGCTATACTTCCTAGTACTTCAAACGTATGCAAATGAAACATACTAAGTATTTTAGTAACATCTTGGATGACATCATCTTTGTTATTACCATCAAAAATTCATCAACCGGTTACAAAACTTTAATAATATCAAAATTTATTAATGTATCTATACTCACATTAAGAGTTTTTTTTTTTAAATATGGACGTATTACATAAAAACACGATTGTAAAATTTTATTTTAGACATAAAAGCTGAGTATCATTTAGATTTGTGTGAAGTATGAGGAATCTTGGAGTTATCAGTAATTCGGAATAAATTTATTTTCTATCCGGAATAAAGAAATAATGGAATTCAAACTATTGTCTTTAAAAGTATATTAGGAGTAAGGAGTAACCAAACGAACGATATATTTAGATCGCACGGTAACCCTGACGCCAATACGTATGTACACAAGAGAATTATTTCTGAACCGACTGAAAGTTACTGCAGTTAATTTAACACGCGTAAATCGTAAAGCGGTATTCGTCATTGATTTGAAATAAGCCAAATAATCAGTTAAATAAATGAATGCTCCAGATGAATTAAAACACGTAATTGGCAAAACATAACTAAAGAGCAACAGATCCTCTTTAACATGAATTAACCTTTTCAGTGATACCGACTTATATACCAAGTTTAATATGTCAAAATTAAAATATCTTGGAAAGTAAATAATACATTAATGTACTAAATGTTAAGTCTGTCTAACAAATATGTACATGACTGTACGTGTCTATTAGCATTCAAATTGTTTGATACGTAACTATTCTCTCATGTTTCCCTTGCTTAACACAAATCGATCTTGTCTGTAAGATATGACATAACATTCTCAGACATCGCCCACGGCTGTAGTCCCATTGACGATGGGCGGTCTACACAGACAAGATGTTTATCATTGCACCGTTTGAATAACGTCGAAGTGGAACAACGCATGTGTTGTGTTTATTGTGCTCCGATATACTTTCACTTATATAGCAAGTACTTTGATCAGAGATAAAGTGATGGGGATTTTAAATGAGGCTCGGTTTTCTGCACAGGTTTTTTTAAACAATAAAGTATAGTATAGCAAACTTTAATACTTTTGCATCGACGTGTTTAGTTAGATTATATGCTACTAGATTACGTCTCCGTGAAATTATAAAAAAACAAAGCTAAGCCTTTGAGTTCTTCGAATTGATACTATACATCTTTGTCAAATTTCATCGACATCCATTCAGCAGTTTAGGCTACAAATTCTAACAAATATCCATCTAAACTTTAGCATTTATGATATTAGTAAAGTTTACGTAAATATTGAGTTTTGGGTAGCTACCGAAATTTGTAAGTCAACTATTTCGAATTGTAAAATTAATTTAGCTAAAAATCTATAATGTGCAGATTATCTGAAACGAATAATGTAGATGTGTGTTACGAAATAAGTGTTAAATGCTCCTCTTTACACATTAACTGGTGACATTTTAACTAGCGCGTAGACCTTGAATTCTGTATACATGTCCGCCCGGTGCTTGTCAATGTAACTTTATAACTTGACTCATCAGCTGGCGTCATCAGGTATTATAACGTACATCTTCACTTGAATATTGACCACTTGAATAAAATAAATATTACCTTGTAGACTACCGTAGCTTATTACGTTTTACAATTTGTAAATCGTAGTGTCTATATTTGTCCACAATATGACTTACAGCCGTACTCATCGTTTGCAAGCCCCCCTTAAAAATATCGATGTATGGGTAAAAATGGTAATTCGCACGGATAAAACTAGGTTACAGAGTAAATACATACTTTAGTTGGTAATGTTTACTGGACAAAAAAGCGACTAGGGTCCCATAAGAGGTATTGTAATTGTAAGGAGCAAAAGCTGTTGGCTGTCGGGCGAGGTACGCCAGGAATGCAGTCTCCACCGGTTGCCTCTGCCGCATGCCGCATTCTGCATATTATAGACCTTTAATACTAATATAATGCCTATTGCCTATATTCTATTTTATACTACAAATGTTCCGCATCGTTCTTGAATTCTTTGTTATCGGAAATAACTGTTTCTGTATAAATTGTTTACTGCTCCGAGTTTATTGTCAAGACTTCATTCTTATTGAAAGAATGTATGATTCATTGACCAAAGTTTTAAGAGATGGCCAAATGGGGCTCGGCTAATGTTTTATTTATGTCGAAGTTATTTCTACTAAACGGTTGTAGTTTACCACTGAAAAAAACAGTCATAAAAATTTTTAAGAAATATAATTTGATACTAATCTTACCAATCTTGTTACCTTATTATATGTAATTGTATTGTAAAACAATATTTATGGCGATTAACATACTAATGGTTAATTAAAGTTAAATAAAATCACGATATACACATCGTGTTTGAATTTTATTTAGATAATGTGTTTTGTTATATCTATACATTGATTTTAATATTCGTATAAAGCAATGAATATATAAGCATTTGGGTCTATACGATAAAGTTAATAATTATTATATTTGTGAATCTCAATAATTTTTATACTTTTCAATAATAGCATTGGTTTCGAAATAAGCCATACGTAATGAATTAAGTTTACAATACGTTGTCCTTTTACGAATAAAAGCTGTATTTAAAAATTATATATATTTAAAGTACCCCATTAATAATTCAATGCAGAGAGCCAGAGGAATACGTAAAGAATTTCATGACTCATCTCTGTCCAATATCCGAGAACTGCTTAGGTAGTACTTTTTCATTGGAATAATTCCTTAGTTGAGTAGAAAGCATGAAACAAAAATTTTCCTTTCCAGTGATCACCCACCGTATATTTATTTAACAAACGCGATGACGTCATGGGCTTACCCTTTTCAATATAACCCTCTGGATATATCACTCCCCCGTCGTCCAACCCTAAGCTTAGGTTATTCCGTCGTTAAACATACCTCGTTTATTACCACTATTAACGTTGAAATAATGAAATGTTGTATGTATCCAAGGTTTACCAAATTCTTATAAAATTAATTTTGTATTAGGCAAAAAATCTACAAAAACTGTCATATATCTTAACTTTTAAAACTCAAATCGAATGATAAATGATTTTGGATTATGGAAATAATATAAAACCATCTTACTACATCTATTTACGTTTTAATGATGATTGGTCCTGTAGATATATTTAGGACATTTAATTTTTTCAAATGAAAGACGCAGACGGGATGAAAAATGACGCAGTAGTGACGTAGAGTGGCGCTCAGTGGCGCCGATCGATAGCAGTCGTGTAGGCGGCATCTGACACCCTCGCACCCACTACCCCACCCACTCTGTATACAAGGAAACTTTCAGCAACCATCATAAGTAGAGCTACATATTTTTTTACATTATCGGATTTTGTTCCGAAACCCATGTTCAATTCACCTTTCATTTGGTTTTACTAAAAATGTGTAAGTAATGTGAGAGCGCACACCTTAGATGAATCAATCGCACAAATGTTTAGTTGCATCTTGATTGCTATGAGTTTATATGGAGGTGCACGTTACGCGATTTTTAGTTGTGCAACTAAACAGATGAATGGGTTGCGAAACAATCGACAATCGTAGAACAGTCGTATGATAGTTTAGTCAAAGGTTTTCGCCCGTTCTAATCGATGATATGAAATCCAATACGATTCAATAACAGTTATGCCATTATTCAGAGATTTCCTTTTCGTTGGAATGTTTCGTTTTTATGGGACACTTTAAATAATGCGTTTTATTTCCCTAAATTATCTTGACCTTTGCAACGTGAACGGTAAAAGTGAGTCGGAATTTCGGTTTATCTGTTGGAGAATAAGGTTAACAACAGATGTTGCAATGTGCAAGTGGTAGCGATACATTCAAATGCAAGTTTCTCTTTTTCATCTTGATTGAAATTGCAAGCTTCTTCTTTCGAACAAGTTATCGTTGATGATCTTGGCTTCGTGCCATATTATGCCTTAGATGGGTTTAATGAGCCTCTGTGAGATATACCGACAAAAAATTACTAATGAATATATGTCGCTGCAATAGGATGATTATAAGTAAATAGTTTTCACTTTGTTGAGTTAATTTTGTGCTTTTTTTGTGCCTTTTTTTTGTTTTTCGAGTTTTCCGGTCTAATATTGCATAAATATAAATAAATAGAGTTAAATCGTTAATGATTGGCATTCCCAAATTGTCATATTACTTAACACCGTGAGAAGTTAAAAAATATTACTCCAGCAGTTCCAGCTCTTTGTACGTTGACACATAACATTATTTTCGGTGCTTTTGTAATTATTTCACAGTTATATTTTCAGGTCACGTATGTTTATGTAAATCAATGAATTACGTATGCTGTGCTGACAATGCTAATTGTGATTTGTCTAACTTGTCCTTCTGTTTCGTTCTTGTTAACGTTTTATTATTGCTATTTGTTTCTACCGTTAGTGTTACACGACAATTTCTTAAACTGACAGCCATTACCGTGTACCGTTACAGAGTATTTCCCACAGAAAAAATATGTTAAACAGTTTCAATGCGATCTCAGTACTTTTTACAACTAATGAATGTTTATTTGGTAATAAACTAATAAAAAGGTAAACACCTTATTAAGCTCATGACAAGCTAGTTATAGGTTTATCAGCGGCAGTATTAAGTGCCCTTCAATCACAGTTATATCGGCGGAAACGTACCGTGAAAGTTAATTTCTCGTGCGGTCTCGGCTCGCTTTACACTAGGGACTTTCGCTATCCATATCGCCAATGAACTTACGTTGTTTAAGAGTTCAACAGATCAACTTAATCTTGTATAATACTTCGTTTACATTATTCCAGTCCAGCGTATAAATCAGCGCTAGATTATTACTAGAAAAGTATAAACACGCACTGGAACCTCAGTGTATCGTAATTCAGCTTTGCTCATAATGCTGTTAGCATAATGTTAACCAAATAAGTACTTATTCTTATACAAATCGGTTTAAGAGTATCCCAGTGACTGCCAATTTGATGACAATGCTTTTTTTCTAATCCAATAGCTTATTGATTTATTGTCTTGACAATTTCACTGACTTAGTAGATGATTGATTGTCTCGTAATTTGCTACCCATGAGCTCATGCTTTTCACTTGTTAAAAAAAACCATGATTGCTCCCACACAAACAAAAGCCGCCTCAGATTGTCTCTACATTCGATTCAGTTTCACTGTGTTGATATCGAAACTTGATATAACAACCGAGAAATGAAATTTACACAATAGAGAAGTGGATGAAATATTTCCGACGATTAATTTTTTATTACCGTCTTAATATCTAAATTTCCACCTCCAGTGTAATAACTGACAAATGTATCATGTGATTTTTTTTAGCAATGTTGCCATAATTGACTTTATAGTAGTGACAAATTACAATAGATTGTATTGAAAGAGAACATTAATAAATGCCAATGTTCGGTTGAGGGAAAGCGCAAATTTTAAATTGCAAATAATCGCTTAGTTTTTTACATCTTATTTCTGCCCGTTATCTTGTATGGTGTTGCGAATAATAGAAAATTATTTACGATCGCCTTAGTTGTTACGTCCTTATAAATAATTGATGCTACAAGACAGAATAAACATTTCAGCAGTAAATAAATTGTAGTTTATACGTCGGCAGTCCAGCAAACCTACACAAACATTTCTCTTAGAAAGCTTGCTATGAGCAAACATTTCCTTAGTTTTGTTATTTTTCTCGTCTGCTCCGCATTGTCTGTCGAGTGTTTTTACCTTTTATTCACATACGTTATGCTCATTTGTATTGTGACAATACGATGTATTCCAGAATAGCTTTTAACATACGCATAATAACATCTGTTTTAAAACTGTTCAGAACTGTGTGGAAATCCGAGGAGTGTGTTTTGTGACGTCACAGAGATAAAGATAAGATCCATTCATTACTAGATAATAAGCGTTTACAGAGCTTCCCAAATATGAACTCGTCAAAGAAATGCGTGCACCTTTATGTAACTGTTATCTAACAGCTTATAGCTATATGTTACAAGACAATACAAGTTAGTCTAATGATTACAATGTCTCTCATCTGCCCACGCACGTTGGAAGAAGCGAGTGCTTGTATCACGTGCAAATAATATTGTGTAATGATTACAAATAGTTATTTCATCCTGCGATGGTAGTAGATATAATCGTAATAACATCTTTGTTTATAAATACTTTAACACGGAAATAAAACTGGTTGTTCTAAAATTAACACAAATATACGACCACAGAATGCTTAATGAGCGTCATTTAGCATTGACTGTAATCTAATCCTGTCAATTAAAATTAAATAATCCATTTGTTCGTTTCCTTTCAGAAACAAAGCTATCGCTGATTACCTGGGCAGCAATGGCTATACGGACGCGTTGGAGGCGTTCAAAAAGGAGGCCGAAATGACCGGCGAAATAGACCGCAAGATAGGGGGTCTACTGGAGAAGAAATGGACCTCCGTAATCAGGCTTCAGAAGAAGGTTTGTTACTTTTCTATGTACATCATATAACCTTACATGTCGCGCGGTATTGGGAGAAGACCTATATTTTTTCACCTCCATTAGCTTAGATTTGAGAAATATTTATCTCGGTGCTTATTACGTAAATATGCTGCATAAATAGATCTTAGAGACTAGCCTGGTATTCAAATAAAGTATAAACTAAATATGTAATGTAATAATACGTCGTAATTCCATATTAATTTCCTGATTCGTGGACACAGTTATCAATACTATGAGTAAAGGTTGAAACGTACAAACCGGTATTTGTGTATTGAGTAGATTTTGTCAATCTAAGATTAGATTATAATTAACATTTTTACCGTAGATGGCCAATTATTTAATTGATAAAGGGGACAGAAGCTAAATTTATCTATTCTGCTCACTGTTGCTTTCTCTATCAACAAGGGATAGAATGGTCGTTTAATATTTAGCTAAAAATTGAAAAATAGATTGCGCGCTGTACAAGCTCTGGCCTTTGGCAATGGAATGGATCGATCGGTGTGTCAAAGTTTTCTAGGTCGACTGTAAGCTCTGCATACTTTGGTATTTGTGCTCATTGCTATTTCTAGAAATTAAAATATTTTCGCTGTGAAGGGCTTAACATTAATGGGGAGGTGAATAATTCTAAAATGATTAACCATGGATCTATTCCAAGATACAGACTGTAAAGAAATTGAACATCAACTAGAAAAATTACGACAAACTATAAAAACAATAATATCGAACTTTGAAATATAATTATACAAAGATTTTATAAATTCAACTTTTAAATTCTAATGACTTGCAATTAATGTTTTGTTTGTAATGAATTTCAGGTGATGGAATTAGAATCGAAGCTATCCGAAGCTCAAAAGGAGTTTATGGAAGGTGCGCCCGCTCGCGGCAAGCGCACGCCCGCCGAGTGGATACCTCGCCCGCCGGAGAAGTTCTGCCTCACCGGACATCGGGCTACTATTACTAAAGTAAGGCACCAATATCCATACTAATATTATAATGAGGAAAGAGACGTATTTTGGTATGTATTGAAATAACTTAAAAACTACTGGGCCTATTTTAAAAATTCTGTAACCATTTAAAAGCATTGTTATCATGTTAATTACATCTATCCTCTTTGTTTGCTCCGTGCTAAATCGCGGCGAATCAGTGGTAGAAAAACATTGATGGATAGATTTAAGTAGCGGTAATCTTGCAATTGATATTATACTTTATCTTTGCTTTTTTGCATTGATATTATTTCAATTGTAGTCCATGGTCAACCTGCGTGCTGTATTTGGTTTTATGCCGAAATGTTGTTATCAACTTATTTCTATTTCTGTTGTAAAAGTAAAGATGAAATCGATACAAGATTATAATAAAGGCATAAAATATTTTTGATAACATAAATGTTTATTTTAGTTTCAGTATGACTAAGTATTGCGTGCGATGACTTGCGTGTGCGCAATTGCTCTTAGTTACCCATTGTTACTTAGCAAACAACTTTTTAGTACATGAATTGTTTTGATATATTTTACTGAAGCAGTGGGCAGATAAAGGTTTATAATGATGATATTGAGTTCAATAAACTATCAATATAGTAAGTAGTATAAGTATCAATAAAGTATTCTCTTATCATCTCCAGACTTGAGCCTGTTCTAAGTAAGGTAGGACTATAACCAAAGAGATTATAAAATGTATAGAGGAAGCATAGTTGACACTTCACTTGAGAAATTATTCACATGATCCTCAAAACCACATGTCGATGTTATTAATTGTTTTTAATGAATTGCCAATATGTGTCACTAAATCATATTTAAATGTTTATTTATTATTTTGTTAAATGTTTTATAATATGTCAATACAAGGAGGTGGTGCACTAAACAACTAAGTACCTTTCTAAAAAATTACCGGTGATATATTTTTTTTCATTATGTCTGGTCTATATCTTAGTTAAATATCTTTGACTATGACCTAGTCCTTATGTTATTCCGATGCGGATCGATTCCTGTCTTCACATTAAAATGAATGTTTTTTTACTAATATGTATTATATGTGTTTGCAGGTAGTATTTCACCCAGTGTTCAGTTTGATGGTGTCGTCCAGCGAGGACGCCACCATCCGCGTGTGGGAGTTCGAGAGCGGCACGTACGAACGAACCCTGAAGGGGCACACCGACTCCGTACAGGATATCGCATTCGATCATCACGGCAAGCTACTAGGTTAGCATTCAGTTTGGCTTCCGTTTTAATATAATTTTCCTATACAAACTGGATATTATTCCTTAACTCGTGGATTTCGAAGTGTTTCAGATAAAATACTTGGTTTTACCTAACTATAATGAAATCAACTGCCCTTATAAGCCAGTAGTTCCATTAATTTATTACCTAAATACAACAATACCTTGTTAATTTTCAGTATCGTGCAGCGCCGACATGTCGATAAAGCTGTGGGACTTCAACCAGACGTTCGAGTGCATAAAGACGATGCACGGCCACGAGCACAACGTGTCCTCCGTCGCCTTCTCCCCCGGCGGAGACCTCGTCTACTCCGCCAGCAGGGATAAAACCATCAAGGCCTGGGATGTCGCCACTGGGTCAGTAAATGAGTTGCTATATAGTTTCTTTAAGCAATAATAAATATTGTGTCTAAGGTGTCACCTTTTTTATAAATAAAAGAAGGGTGCAAATGACTGTGGGAATAGCAAAATGTTCAACAACAACAATTTGAGGGCAGAGCCCTAAAAATTTTTGCCAATGAATCTTCTATTAACAGCTGCTAGCTTCGATATTATTGTAGCATCATTTGCTCTATCTGTTTAGGGACAGAAGAAACTTATTGTAGACCATTTTTTCCGTGAATAAAGCGGAGTTTAAGCTGTTTATGTGTAGTATTAACTGAGGTAATGTGCAGGTACTGCGTGAAGACGTTCAAGGGGCACCGCGAGTGGGTGCGCATGGTGCGCGTGTCGGCGGACGGCGCGCTGCTCGCCTCCTGCTCCAACGACCAGACCGTGCGCATCTGGGCCACCGACAACAACGTCAATGAATGCAAGGTACCTTCGATATGGAACAACAAACAAAACTATAGTAGACATTATACTAGCTTTTGCCCGCGACTCCATTCGCGTGGATTAAGAAAATAAAATGAGTAGCCTATGTGTTCTTTCAGACTATACTCTACGTCGGTGCCAAATTTTACCGAGATCCGTTCAAACGTTTAGGCTACAAACTCTAACAAACCATCCATCCATCTAAACGTTCGCATTTATGATATTAGTAAGAAGCAAGATAAAAATCGAAAACCCTAGTTTGTCTTTCCCTTCCCACACTTTGTGAATTTGGAAGTAGATTTTGATATTGGAGGAGATGCATAGGAAGTGAAAATATTATTTTCACGTCCGCCTCCTTCTATGAATAAAGGTAGACAATATATATGTAATTGAGGATATGGGCAGCGGTCGTTTTGCATTCAGGTTTGCCACCTTGTCATAAATAGTCTTTCTGACATACGGTAATAATTTTGTCATCAATCTGAAACATTAATTATTATTTCGACCGAAGCAATCATTATAAAATTAAGATTAATTTGTGTTTGACACCAGATGGAGCTGCGCGAGCACGAGCACGTGGTGGAGTGCGTGGCGTGGGCGCCCGAGGCGGCGGCTGCGGCCATCAACGAGGCGGCCGGAGGAGACAACCGCCGCGCCAGCCACGCCGGCCCCTTCCTCGCTAGTGGCTCGCGTGACAAGACAGTCAAGGTGACAGCCCTCACTGCACCACACCACACCAAGCTGGTGCTATACTACACTCAAGAGCATTGAATCCGTCTCACTTAAATAATACTATAAGGGCCTGTCCCACCACTGGCTGATAGAAGCTCAGATAGCTTAATAATGTCATTGTCAGATAAGGGTACAATTTATTGGTATTTTATTGGTAATAGTAAATTACAGTCATAATGTTAAAAAATTATACAGATATTCTAAACGAAAACTATGTATACATACAGTAAATCATTGTAGCAGAAAAAAACTTTTCGACACTATAGAGGGCTTTCTGGACTAGCTAGGTATAGAGTTTATTTTTAAACGACTCGAAGCTGGTAGCTGTGACGTGGTCGGCTGACGGTTGTGGTCGGCGAGCCTCATGGCGTTCCCGAAACGTGTGTTCTATATTGTATTTTTATGAGTCGTGTGTGATGTCAGATCTGGGAGGTGAGTACGGGGCAGTGCCTGGCGACGCTGGTGGGGCACGACAACTGGGTGCGCGGCGCGGCGTGGCACCCCGGCGGCCGCTACCTGCTCACCGCCTCCGACGACAAGACGCTGCGCGTGTGGGACGTCGCGCACACGCGCTGCCTCAAGACGCTCTACGCGCACCACCACTTCGCCACCAGCCTCGGTGAGACACTTATATACACACTAGCTGTTCCCAAGCGGCTTCATCCGCATGAAAATGTTATATTATTGTTTACCTTTGTAATTATAAATAGCAAATGTCAAAATGAAATGATATGACAAACTTGGAAATCTTGCTTCCTTGATGTTGGCAGAAACTTATAGTCCCTTTCCCACATTAGGGTTTTTATCCAAAATATTTACCCTCTAAGTTTAATGGCGTGAAAATATATAGCCTAAAGCGTGACGTAACTGTAGGGCTATTTACTAAATAAAGAATTATTCAAAAATATGCTGTAATTGTTGACATCTTAGGCAACAAAGAAGTATGTATTTACGCTTTATTATAATAGTATAGATATACCACGGAAACAGACGACGACGGGAAGTAGAGGAAGGGGTAATATATATGTGTCCTTTCCTCCATCTATTAAGATTCGTAAACAAAAGTATATACGAATAGCTATGCAGCAGTCGCTTCGCTATTTCGGAATTCAAGTGGCCGCTCGCACGATTGCCATATTATGTTGATAAAAACCTATAGACTATATGTCATAACTGTGTCCAATTTAAAAAAAATAATAATTAATTGAAATGTTGTTCCAGATTTCCACAGGAGCTTGCCATACGTGATCTCGGGCAGCGTGGATCTGACCGTCAAAGTTTGGGAGTGTCGCTAAGAGCATTGCCATTTTAGTAACTTAAACTCACCGATGATATCTTTATCATTATTTTTCACAATATAGCTGCAATGAGAACGTTATGAGTTTCGATTTTAATGTTTTTAATAATTTTAGAAAGGAAAAAAATAGTTTTGATAATTTATTGAAATTTTGTCCTTTAGGTCATTGCGCTCCGTGGTGTACTCGACTGTGCTATGTCACGTCTCACTGTCACCTTACATAATGAACATTTATTAGTTTGTTACATTCCATTAAAATATAACAGCTTTTTAGATGTTTTTAGTTAATTTAACTGTAATACGACCAGATCGCAAGTGACATAGCGAGCCCTGTGCGCCACTGCGCCACTGCGCCACTGCGCCATGGCGACGATGAAGTGAGGAGTTAAAGCTGTGTTATAATTTAACATTTCATTATTCTGTTTTATTTTATAGTTATTGTTTATTCGTAAGAGCGTTTAGATGTAATTTTTATTTCATACGAATAGTTAATACGTTTTCTTATACGGTCGGCTCTTGAAAACCTTGTACCTTGATTTGTTTATGGATAATTTAGTGTTATTACATTTTATATTGATTATTCATGACAATCGGAATAAAATTGATGAAAAAAAAATTAGTCATTTTTACGCGAATCACATGTTAATTTCATTAAAATCTACTTGTAAATATGAATGCTTGGGATTGTCTCCATTCGATTCGATCCTCATTATGTTTGTTTGCTCGAAGGCCAACAGCATCAATGATCCGGGAGACACGACCTCGTGCCAACGGTCGGTGTAGCTTCGCGCTTTGGTTTTTAACGGATAGCTTTTTAATAGCGACTTATTTTAAGTTTTGGTTGAATCAAAACTTTAACTATAAGTTAGAGTGTTATATTTTCATTTTTTTAACTATTTATTTACCAGCATTTAGTTTAAAATGTCTCAAACGAAATTCACTATAATGTAAGCCGATAATGCTAGAGTAACTCTGCAACAGTTTAATTTTAAATACTATATATCATACTAGAAAACATAAATTGCAGTGTGTGATATAATTTGTAATGTGTGTTTTAATGTCGCTCCTTTCCGAGGTAGCTAGTTGCAACTTCGATTCAACTCTTAACGTTAGTTATTTATTTATGAGAAGGAGAAGTTTGGTTGCCTGGTAATATTAGGTGTTAGTGATAGTCGAGTATGGTCATAAGTAGATGCTTTGCAGTGCTATATGTGAGTTAACTACAGTACTTGCAGCGGTGCCATGCTGGACACACAGGCAAACTACTATTTGTACTATTTGTGAATGCTGAAGTCAAAATGTCACATAGATTGTATGGTATTTTCTAGAATGTCTTTTCTTCCACTTAAATAGAACTTTTATACGGATATCGTGGCACCGCAATAATTGCTTAATCTTTGTATTGGGAAATAGTGATCAAGGAGATTATATTATAATTAGGAATACTTTCTCGCTTGTATAATTGAAGTCAGTACTTATTAATATGTAACTGTTTATGAAAAAAGTGTTAATGGCTTTTATAGATTTTCAAGACTGCATTATTATACTGCTTGCGATGCTTACAGAATATTTGAATTGTAGATGTTTCCGTAGCTGTTTCAATACAATAAGGATTTTTGAAAGTTTCTAATTTCGTTTTTCTTCGCACTTGGAAGAGATATCGTATAATCTCCTTGAGTGAAATTAGTGGGACTTATGTTTAAAGCTTGCAAACTATAATGTATTTTAAACAATAATAAGAAATTTGTATTACGATTATTAATAGTATTTGCACTCATGCCAACATTATTGCTTAACTTAATATTAATATGTGTATCCAAACAAAATCCTCCGGCCACAGACAAGATCTATCGCAACCAGTTCACTGAGCCCACGTTCTTGAGGATTTTGTACATACAGCATGTAATCACTGTATTTTGTCAACTTTATATAGAAAGTTACAACCAAAATTTAATAGGATTTGGTCTAATATTTTCTGTAAATAAATCAATTAAATATATAATTTACAAATTTGTATTTTTTTCAACATACCCTTTAAGTATAAGAGCTATGGAATAAGTATGGAAGTAGTTGCTTTTAAAATACTTCCCAAAGTTCCTAGTGGTTGGTGATAGTCTGGTATAACAGTTCCGATTACAATAAGGAAGTTTTATAATTCAAGCACAAAAAGCTAATTTAAGAAACCCAAGAAATGAATGCGATGAGCGAATAAAGTTTGGGGACTTACTAGTTTTCTGATTTTTTTTGGTGTTTTTTGATAATAAAAGCAGGCAACATTATTTATTGTCAAACTATTACCAGTTTTGCTGATGTCATTGTCAATGTCAAATGACAAATTAAAGTCATTCTCTGACACGCCGCACCGCACTACACACCCGCATATTTTGACAATTTATGTAGGAGCGCAAGCAATGGGCATTAGAATTAAAGTTAATTTCTAAGTACCGAATATAAATCGCCTCTATTCGTTATTTTTTTAAACTTAAATTTGCAACTCCGAAAATGGATATCGAAGAATGTATGAAGGAGTGGCAGGATTTGCTTACCGATTACAAACGACTCGAGGTACGTAAACTGACTGATTCTCGGTACATATTAGCCATTGTTTAGTTCCTCAAATGAACTTTAAGCCCTTGGATAAACTTTCTTTTAGACGAGTAATAAATTGTCACAAAGAAATGCTTACGATTTCATGTTTTGTTTTCATTGTTTCTTGACTTTTGCTTAGTGGATTAGCGATATTGATACATTGTATACCTATTTCGTATAATGTTATTTATTAATTATTATGAATAATTGCATTTAGATTTGATGCTTGATTTAAATTATTTTCAGAATAATTGCATTGTAAAATCAGTCTTAATTTAACTTTGCCATAACATTATATTTTTTATGAACCTTAGATACTTTCAATTTAATCTTAATAAAACTTTGTAAGTTATACATTTAAGAAATCACTATAATATTTTTATAATAAATAAATAATGTAATCCAATTATTTCAGACTATAAACAAGGACTATGCAACAAAGTTAGAGGAAGTAGGGGAGCTACAAGCTGCATGTGTTAAGGAACTCAATCATCAAAGATATCGAATGTCCGTTATAAATGGTGCACTCAAAAGGTCAGATACTATTTATCCAATCATTCTCTTATCATAAATAAACATATCTGTTTTTCATTCTGTTTGTTATTAAAGATTATCTCTGCTAATGGTAAAGCAAATGTAAAATCTTAAATATTATTAAGTTAATTTTACATAGACAATTTTTATAAAATTTTATATCAATATGGAAACTGAAATTATCTAAATATACTAGTGTAGGTATTTTCAACCTTTCTTGTAATGTGCACTGAAAATACCTTAATTTTTTAAATGATTTGTTACCTAAATTAATTAAATTAGGAAGGAAATATTTAAATATGTAAATATTGGATGAAATAACCCATTTGTTAAACTTAAGTACTGTTTTTTAATTAGGTTTTTTCCTGATAGAATATATGTGTGAATGACACATTCTGACAATTATTGATTATTCAATACTAATTCTCTAATTTTTTTTTGTAAGTTGAAGGTAAAAATAGTTTTTGTAAGTACATCATGCATGTATATTCAGTTTTTAACAGATAAAATTATGATTAGATAAAAAAAACACATGAATTGTATAAAATTTTAATTAATTCTACTACTTACATTTCTGGGTTCAAAGGATTAAGTCAATCCATAACTGCAAAACATGCTTTGATAAAATTAGATAATGTTTAATCCAGTTATGTTAATACACATATTTACTCCTGGTTTCTTATTTCCTTGTGAAATGACAATAAGTAAGATAAAAGGCATACATTTGAAAAAAAAAATAGACTACAAATATTATAGCTGATACAAAAAAAAATACATCTGTAGCAGATGAATTCAACCATAGTACTTTAGCCAAAATAATATGTTTTACAAATATTTATATAGAAAATAAGGAGTATATTTCAAAAGTTAGTATATTAAGACCTATCTTATGTAATATAATCTATAATTAAATTACTTCTATCACATTATTTATCATCACAAGCTTACTGTATAGAGAAATAGGCTCCGAGCACATCAGTAGACATATTCTGAGGGGGCTGGAAGCCTTTTTTATAGAGGGGAAATGCATTCTCCGCGCCAGGAGGAAACGCGAAGTTGAACCCAAACTTGGTGTGACTAACATATTAGCAAGCAACAATTTCCAACATTTATTCTTAATTTACAGATTGGAAAAGAAAGGTTTGACGAAAGATGAGCGCGTTGCGAACCTAGAGAAGGAGATAATGAAAAGGAAAGCTATGCTACACGAAATAGAAGCTACTTTGCCCAAACAGAACAGTCTCTA
Organism: Papilio polytes; assembly: GCF_000836215.1. NCBI lineage: Eukaryota > Metazoa > Arthropoda > Insecta > Lepidoptera > Papilionidae > Papilio > Papilio polytes. The sequence goes on along the minus strand of NW_013527693.1, from coordinate 1,371,235 downwards.
TTTAAGGATTATACTCGGAAATGTTAATGTGTCTATATTGAATAAAAATGACAAGTAAGTTAAAGGAAAACTTGATCAAACCTCTATTCATTATAACTACCAAAGTACATCATTACTCACAGATTAATTACCTTTCTAATGGTGAAAGAATTTTTGAAATCGGCCCAGTAGTTTTTGAGTTATTTCAATACATACAAAAATCTTCCTCTTTATAATAATGTTATAAAATTATAGAAGTAAAATATTTACCTTGTGTACTTAAATACTTATATTTTGCTTACAGATTCAAATATAAAGATGAATATGAGAAGTTCAAATTAATACTTAGTGCAATTGCATTTGTGTTGGCTGTCGCAAACCTTTATATCAATTTCAGGTACTATTTTGATACATTTTAGCTACATATTGTAAATACTTTAGTTAGGTATAAAGATAATTTTTTAGACTAAAACTAAAAATTTATTTCAGACCACTTCAATTAATTTTGATATTCCTCTTAGTTTGGTATTATTGTACATTGACGATAAGGGAGAGTATTCTCAAGGTGAATGGGTCAAGGATTAAGGGTTGGTGGAGAATGCATCACTTCATATCAACAGTGGTGGCCGGCATACTGCTCATCTGGCCACAGAACACACCGTGGAATGAATTCAGACACACATTTATGTGGTTTATTGCTTATATTAGTGAGTATTGATTTTCAAAACACTATTATTAGTTTTTTTTACACATTAGATAATCGAACAGAAATATAAATGAAATAGTTATATTGGTACAGTACTAATTTTAGACATACTCTACTGTACAGGTTTTAGCATCTACATGTTAAATTGCTTATTTTGCTAAATGCCATTAGATCCAAGTGGGAAGGAAATTTAATTCTTTCACCATATTAAATTATTGAACTGATACAATTTCACTAATACAGTTGTTCTTGTATGAAAGTATTGTGATAACAATGATCGCGCGATTTTCATGCGTGATACATAAAATTGCAAAACATTTACTTGGCGACCAATCAGTAATCATTAGGCAATTCATAGTTAATCACACTTACTAAATATCGATAAGAGTGATTTTTAAAAGTGATCTTTAACTGATTATGTTCTATATTTCAAAGAAAAAAATGATAAACCTACAAAAGGATTATCTTTTTTTTTTCTCAACTTAATTAGTAATTATTGAGTTTGTTTCTGATGAAAAAAGTCAATATTTCATATCAGATAATAACATCTAAATTACCATTTTTAAAGAAAAAAAACTACATTTAGAACTAGAATGCATAAAGGCATTGGTCTACCACACATGAACAAACAGTATTAAATTATAAAAAGGAAAAGTTCTAATATAAATATGTCTAGTACGGTTGCATCGGTCTTGACGAAATTCGACACAGATGTAGAACATAATTTGAAATAACACATAGGCTACTTAATATTTTTTTTTAACTTCGCACCTCCGAAATCGCGGGTATAATCTAGTATTTTTTTTCTAACAGGTGTGGTCCAATATATGCAATTTAGATATCAAAGTGGAGTACTGTACAGGCTAAAAGCGCTCGGCGCGAGGCATAACATGGACATTACGATAGAGGGCTTCCACTCGTGGATGTGGCGCGGCCTCTCGTACCTCCTACCTTTCCTCTTCGGAGGGTACATATTCCAATTGTACATTGCGTACACGTTGTATCATATCAGCTATCACCCTGAAGCGACTTGGCAGGTAAGCAAAAAATATTTTTTGATTTTAAAAAAAAGTTTTTTTATGCTCAAATTAGCAGAAAAGACTTTACTCTTATCTGTAATAATTTCATTGTTTTCTAAATTTTACAATTTTATGTTTATGCTATTTTTTTAAATATCTTATTTCTTTTAAAATTCTCATTATATTTATCGTATTTATGTATATTTTTGTTTATTCTGAAATAATATATCTTTGTAATAATTAATACTTGTTACTTTATTCTTAACTGTAAAGACAGTAATCTATGTCTGTACTGATAACCAGCGATTTATAGATTACACTAATTCCGTTTTTTGTTATGCATTATTTTTATTTTATCTGTAGCAATGACTCGAATAACTTTGAACTTATTTATGTATACTTATTATTTCAAGGCCAAAAAAAATACAATCTGATATCAAAATTTCCAATAACTTTACTATGTATTTTTTTTTTCAATTTATTTTCTTCGTTTTATTCTATGTACTATCTTTTACTTTTATGTTTGTATATTATCCTAATATATAGGAATGTATGTATTCTGAAGTGACAATAATACCTAACCTTTAGAAAACAAATTTGGCTGCATTCATGCGTCTCATGTTCCATGGGCGTCGTTGACCACTTCTGTGTTCTCGCTGCTCATTTGGCCCCTTTCTCTTATAAAAAATAAAATTAAAAACTAAGTAACATTAAAGATTAAAAACACTCATAAATTTGCTTGTCTTAAAATTAAAGAAACATGATCAGTCTAATTTGTTATTAGTATGACAAAATATTTATGGGTAGTCTCCGAGCCCCTTGGTGGGGACGTATACAAAATATGTACTAACTACTAACAAATAATTACATTTACTGCGATACATAACATATATGTGGCACACAAACAACAGGTGCCAGCGTTAAGCATATCCTTCCTGACGATCGGCATCGGCAACACGGCCACCACGCTCATCGTCATACCGCAGAAACTGAACGAGCAGGTAACCTTGTAACACGCCAGCACAATCATGTCTCATGTAGCTCTAAAATATATAAAAATATATATAGAGGAGGCATAGTTGACAATTAGTTTTTCAAATAATCACTGATTTTATTTGTTGATAACCTCAAAACCACAAGTCAATATAATTAAATTTTATTTAACCCTTAAATGCATGATGCGTTAAAGATTTTTTTCTTCCTTACGTAATACACTATTTTTAAAAACATTTTTTTTTCCTTCGTCCCTTAATCTATGTTTAAATTACCGGTCAATATGTGGTGTTTAAAAAATTATGCATTTAAGAGTTAAATTAATTATCAGGTGTCATTAAATAATATTTAAATGTTTATATTTTATTTTTAACACTGTTTAATTTATTTAATAACAAAAGATGGAGCCCATCATTTTGTAAAATGTTTTATTACATGGTAATACCCTTGTATTTTTATGTCCTTGCATGAGGTGGTACTAAACTTGACAACTGATATAGCACCTTTTATTGAAAGTACCGATAATTTTTTTTTGTGTAATATGCCTCGTCTATATATTTTTTTAATGTCTGGTATAGCCTGACTAAAATACAAAAAGAAACCTCAACCATACTTCGGAAATATGTAACTAATAGATAAGCCGGTTGAAACGACCTCAGGCTAAGGTTTTTAAATTCTCGAAAAGGCTACACCTGACTTTTAAATATATTTTTTACTAATCGCGATATCAAGTTTTGTAGTCATGGTCACCCCAGTGAAATGGGAAATGAGACGATGACGGTCGCGCAAGATTATTCGATTCGTGGAAAAAGAAATTTAGAACATAAATGGTAACACTGAAACTTGTGATTTGCGAAAGCATGAATGTTTTAAATCGGAAATAATTAAAAATTTAAGGAGTGTTTTAAGTTATTCTTAGTTCTTGAAAATAGTTTTTTTGGTAACATTTTACGTCCGAACTTTTAGTGTTACCATACATTAATGCTAATTTATTCGAATTCGACAAATTATGTAGTTTTTTTCTCCTTATTTATATGTAAAAATATTTTTTGTAGGCCTCCACGAAAGTTACAAATTAATATATTTGCCTGTCAAATCTCAATGTCTTGAAATCGATATGTAAATATTTTTTGGGTTTCGTCTTTTTTTAACTAGATGAATATTATTTCAATTACAATTATTTTATATAAGAATTGAATTTTTCGTAATACTTAGATATTAAGTATGTATATATTTGAAAAAAAAAATTGTAAATTATGATATTTTTAACCGACTTCAAAAAGGAGGAGGTTCACAATTCGTCTGTATGTTTTTTTTTAAATTGTCTCACTTGTCGAATCTCAATAGTTAATGCTATATAAATTTGTAACTAACAGGCGGATGATTATCTCGATTAGATTATTTATTGTGCATTTTAAATTGTTTTTGTAATATTTGTTGCATTTTGTCTATTCTGGAATGCATTTTTTTGTCAACCCTGCATTATGTGGACCAATTTTGTTTGTATATAAACGTAAATTTTTACTGCCAAAACACCAATATTTATTTCTCTTCTGTATAAAAAGGCATGTTTTTACACAGAAGTATTGGCATTCGAAACTCACGTTGAAGCTTTCATACACTTTTTAACAATGTAATCTCTAAAATGATCTGTTTTTTGTATACCTACATTTTCTTAAAGCTTATAAGTGTACATGCTACTTTTTCATGCACAGAATGTCGTTTTGTCTAATTTATTGCATTACGTAACACTGGCTTTTATATGGATAGGTCGTTAGACTAATAAGCGCCTATAAATGTTACTGAAAATTCAACAGTTCAAAATCTTGCCAAGGCCATCTACCGCCTTCGTCAGCACTAAAATGGCGTAAATCAAATAGACAGAATACCAAGATCTATTCATGTATAATAGAGATCAGTAATATATTTAAATACGTTTCTCTATCTATATACCGTCGGTAAATGTATTGTTTATCTCATCTCAATATATATAAAAAGAAAGAGATGACTATATGTTGGCAGATTGTTACAGCAGTGAAAAACCATGGTAATGTTTTCAATAGCTTAAGTTGTATGCGTAGCTTAAATTACATTATGGTTTGCATTTTATTTCATTTGTTTGATTCATGTTATAGCTGAATTTGAGATAGTTAATAATTAATTCTGCTATGTATTTAATTTATTCATAAAATAGATTATTTTAAGAATGGAATGTAGTTATTCAATAGTTAGTGACATCACAATTTTCAATTTAGTATTTTTGAAATGGGTACCATAGATTAAGTAGGTAATAAATTACTCCAATGTCAAAGTTAGGTTTTTTTTACAAAATATTAGTCTTATTGTAACTTGTAATAGTAATACGAACTTTTTTAGTTTGTGAGACTGGACGAACTCTGTTAACAATAATTGTAATACACAAAAATTATTTTAGTAAATAATAGGCACATTATCTTTTATGTAACTAGTCAATTTGTAATTTAAACTTTGTTATTCAGTGGACGCATTGGAACTGGTACATTTTAGATTATTCTCGAAATGATAAAGAAAATTACAAAAATTATAGGAATAAATAATTTTGTAATAGATTTGTAATGTACTTACAAGTAATTTATTTATTTCCTAAGGTTCAATGTATTTTATTATTTTTTATTAATTTATGCTATATTGAATTAATAAATTTGTTTTTCAGTTGCAGCCTTTATTTGTGTTTTATATATTTTCTTTTGTTTTGGGCGTCATGCGGCAGGTTTCATATCTGGCAGTGCTGTTTTTAATATTGCACAGTTGCAACATGTATACGATACTTCAGGTATTGAAAAAGAAAGGCAAAAGCGGTTTGAAACTCCGCTACAGGTTGCGTGCGATCGCATATCGACTTTCCAACGAAATCGCAGTATTGGTATGTTTAGACTGTTTGCACAAACTACATAGAACATGGTCATTGAAACAATTAGTACCAAAAACATGAATTATAACGCAAGGCAGAATAAATAATTTTTTATTTAAAGAAATACACATTATACAGAAACATTCGATAAGTCAATCTCGGCGTTTACGAGTCGGCCAAAGCAAGTCAGTGCGGCCATAACAAGTCAAGTTTGTGAGCAGTTTCTCTTAGTTGTGCTTTATAACCACAGAGCGAAGTGGTATAAACATCTTTTTACTTCCTACATATTTACCAGTATAGCAGTTTTTCAGACTTACATTACAGCGATTTGGGTTTTCTATACTGAATTTTTTAATTGTCTAAAATTACAAACGAAGCTTTTATAAATAAAAAAAGAAATATTTACTATATCTAGTACATAGTAATAATACAAATTCAGTCAAACTATCTGATTAATTTCAAGTGTTTTGAACAGTAAGCTATAAAAATCGTTTACAAAGTTTTCTCATTCATATCGTGTTGCAGTCGTCTGCTGTAAAAAGGTTTTATTTAAATTTATATTTTTAATTTACTTTGCTTTTCATTTTCTTTGTTAGCGAAGGGTAAGAGTTTTCCAATATTATGATATTTATTTTTAAAATCAACTAACTATTTATAAATTTGTGATTAGTACTGGTTATTTTTGGGCAAGCGATAGTATATTGGTAGTAAGCGTTAGAAATGCACTTCGAATTGAAAACACCATGACTTTTCACGATTTTATTTAGACGTCCTAAAAAATTAACTTTAAAAATATAACACGTTTGAAGACAACCACGAGTGATAAGCAATGTTGATTAACTCAATACCATCACGTAGTAACATCAATAACTCACTATTTTTATAAAACAATTTTATTTTATTCTGTAATATGTCCATGTATTCTATATCATTCTTTGTACATTAGTGTACTAATTGTGAACTAACAAATGCACAATCATCTCATACCTTTACATTTATCACAAAAAACTTAGCCAATTTTGATGATTTCAGGAACAAAAATGGAGACAAAATAAGGTGGAAGCGAAATCAGAATAAAGTATTTTGACATGTGACAATGTTATGTGGACTAATAAAAAACATTTATATTTTCATATTCACGGTCTTTGAGGTTTACATTACATATTATGTCTATGTAAATAGTTAAATTATAACGTCTTATTTTATGTCTGTGTTATAAAAAGAAATAAAGCCTATAACATTACTGTATATTTATTTTTCTTCACTTTAATTTAACACGGAGTCCTAATTCGTTTTGATACTAATATCCAATCATGTTTCATATTTACACATGCAAAAAAAGTCACACGTACATTTTTATTAATCGAGTTGTATATTCTTATATTTACATTTATCTGCTTAACACTTTTTTTGTCAATGTATTAACAAAAAACTAAAGTCCTGCACTTGACGGGTTTATGTCATAAGGCTTGAAATATAAAATTGGTGGAGAAATTTCTTGAAGATCACGATCAAGTATCATCGTCGTTTTCACTTCCTGAATTAGAAAACTCATTGTCCTCTTCCATCTTATCTTCTTCAGTTCGCGGTCTTTTAACTAAAAGACCTTGCATTTGTAACTTTTGTAACGCTTCCATAGTTCTCTTTGCATTAGAACTTTCAACTTTCTCTTCAACCTGTGTCGATTGCTTGGAACTGGTTTTTACAATTTTAAGACCAGACATATTACCTATTTTACTCAAATGTGCACTTGCGCTCATTTCTGACTTCATTTGCGTGGATGTTACTAAAGTTTTGCCCTTCATGCTTTTAACTGTACTTGTAAAATCGGATTTGCTTTGTGTTGCTGTCATATGCATTTCTCCTTCTTGTTCTCTAGATTTTTGCATTTCCATTACAGATTCTTTTGGTTTCTTAAAACAACTGAACTGTCCCTGCGTGTCTTGAGATGGTCTCTTCATAACTTGTGGTGAAATTTTTAGTGTTCTACATGCTACTGGAATTTGTGGGGTAGTTGTAACATTTTTAGCTACAGGAGCCTTAAAGTTGCCAACTTTTGCTGTATTAGCCCGCACTGGAACTAATTGGTTAGTTGGTCTAATACCACTAGTGGTAGGATTAGATGAAGCCATTTTAACGACTTTAGTGCCTACATTTGGGGTTGAATTTCTGACAACTACTGGTTTGTGAATAACTTTACTGGGATTAAAGTTAGGTATTTTTTGTGGTCTAAATGTTGGATTAGTGTTAACTTGGGTATTGTTAACTTCTTGTTTAACAGTTTGATTTACAGTTCTTATTGTCTTAGTCACGGTTGTTGTTATTTCTTCTATTACAGTTTGTGACTGGTATGTTTTTACTGAAACCTCTTTATTTACAGTGCTGACTTGGTTCGATCCAACTTTCTCATTAGTTGCAGAAGATGTGGATTGATGTTCGGATTTCAGTTTAGTTACATTCTGTTTATAAGGCTTTGAAGCAAATTCTTTATTAGTATTGTTTGAGTTATTGGAATCCTTGCTTGTATTATCTTCCTCATTTTCTGCATTTCTATTTGTTCTTTTATTTTCATTTAGAGACCTAATTGTTATGTCTTTGTTTAATTTTTTAAACTTATCTAAAGGAGATTTGTCACATTTTTGTTGAGTGGTTGCAGTGTGGCGAAGAGAGGTTCCGGGAGACGGGGCTTGATTTGGATGTTCATTGGATTTCATTTTAGCGTTGATTTGATGGCCATCATTGTCATCCTCGGAAAAGTGCTGATTCTCATCTTCAGCAAAATTATCATCGTCGTCGCTATTGTTACAGTTCGGGGACTGCACAAAGTTTTTGCTTTCATCTGCAGATAGGAATTCATCACCACTATTATGATCTGTTATTTCGGTAATCTTAACTTTACCAACGGCGTATTCTGTATCGCTGTCGCTATCATTATTAGAAAACCTTTCATTTTGTTGACGACTAAATTCACGTTTTCTTGTATTAGGTAACTTTGGAGAACTTTTTGTTTTCACTGTTAAGTTTTTACTCAAATTCTTTAATGTAGATTGTAACATTTTATGACTCTCATCAATAAAATCACTCAAACTTGTGTCGTGTCCTTCGTCTGTTTGGTCATAATCTTCCTCTTCCTCGGAAAATGTTTTATTCTCATCCGAAATGTTTTCCTCTACTTTAATAGAAGTTACTGTTGCTTGGGTATTGGATTTCACAGTAATATTTTTACCAAGATTGCGTAAAGCCTGTACAGATTTAGGTGCAGGAGTAGCCTTAGTTTCTTTGTTCTCACTTGCAGATTTTATCGGTAATTTAGTATTTTTAACCTTATTATCTTCTGGTTCATTTTGGTCGTCACTATCAGAATCATCAATGTTGAAAATTTCTATTTCTTCGTCAATCTTTCCATGCATCTTTACCCGTTCTGTAAAATTTTCCTTTTTAACATTCGTAGATTGTTCCAACGTTTGTGGCGAAGGTTGTTGCTTTATAGGTAACTTGGACGAAATCGATTTTGCCGTAACATTCGTCAAACGTTTTAAAAGATCGGCATTCGAAGTGTTTATTTTTGTGTTATCAATTGTAGAATTCGATTCCGAATTGTTTTCTTGTGTTTTCTTTACATTCAATTTCTTTGATGTTTCCTGTTTTGGACTATCGGTTTGTGACTTTTTAATCTTCGCTTCTGCTTTATTTCTATTATCCAAATTAACAACTTTTTTTCCTACCACGTTATTTTTTAAACTTTTATTATCAAGTTCATGATTACTTAATTCATCAGCATTATCGGAATCATTGCTATCATCATTAAACTGGTCAAGTTTAGATGTAGACACTTGAGACGTTAATGATTTAATTGTGACATGTTTACTTAAGTTTTTTAAAGGATCTAAAGCTTTAGGTTTATTATCTTTAAGGTTATCTAATTTACTTATTGGTATGTTGTCTTCTTCATCATCGTCTTCATCTTCATCTTTAATTTCATTGTTTAAATCTTCAACTTTATTATGACTAGTTTCATTATTAGTTTCTCTCTCTTTACTTGGGCCAGGTTTTGACTGAACAACAGGTTTAACTGTAATCAGATGACTAAGATGTTTGATAGCATTTAAAGTATTATTTGTCTTCTCTTTTTGATCTACAATACTTTCATTCTTTTCACTATTACTTTTTTTAGTCCCTCCATTTTGAGATTCTTTCTTGATGATTTCATTGCATGGTATCTTTGTAGCAATCAGACTTTCTTCAAAGTCATTCAGTGTTTCTCTTTCTTCCAAATTTATGTTATCATTAGTATTTAAAATGGATGGAGGATTTTCTGTACCCACTCCTTGTTTTCTAATTTTGTTTTTATCGTTTCTATTTGCATCAAAACTTTTAGTTTCTTTCATTTCATGGCTGTGGTCAGAACTTATATTTAAAGTTTTTTCGTCTAAAGTATTTGATGTTGTTTCTGTTAGAAGAGGGCTTTTTATTATTTCCTTATCATGTATTGCTTCAATGTCAGGTGGATTTTCTTCTTTAACTTTATCTAAATCAACTTTGGTAGTAGAATCTTCTGTGTTATCTGCCGATATATTTTCTTTGGCCACAGACATTTCCTCATTTTCTTTCACATCATGTGTCTCTTCACTCTTAGACATGATAATACTTTCGTTTTCATTTGTATCAAGATCTACATTAGTGTTATTTGCTGCTGGTTTTTTTACTATTTTTATTTGATTGTTACTTTGATTCATAAGTCTTGAAAGAACTTCACTAGAAGTACTTATTACATTTGATTTCTTAGGGGTAGATTGTGTTGTTGAAACAGGCTGTTGTACTTTACTAGGAACAATCTTGTTTCCAGATTTCATTTTGATAGTTATACCTTGTTTTTGTAGTTTATCTATATTTGTAGGCAGTGGTTTGTTTTTTAGATTTTTTAAAACTGGGTCTTTTTTAGGTTTTAGGTGTTTAGTGATTACACGAGTAGGAACTTCTTCAATACCTTGGATGTTTAGGCCTTCTCCAAAGAGATCAGTGTTCATATTTAAAAACTCATCTAATGTTATAGCTTTTTTGGACTTTTTATGTTTTTTGTGCTTTTTTGATTTGACTTTTTCTGTGTGATCCGGCTGTTCATCAATATCTTTACTCATTGATAGCTGTAAGAATTGATCCTGAAATTTTATTTCTATTTAATATGGAGCTTCTAAAACACCACTACACATTTGATTTACAAGGAAGTTATATAAATTTATATAATAATTTATTTTTAAACTCACCACTCCTATTGCATTTGCATCATCATCTTCAGGCATTGATGGAATTTCTAACTTTTCCACCAGAGGAGGTACAGTATCCAAGGAAAATTCTACAATTTGTTTAAGCCTGTAAGGAAATTAAGATATTTTTTTTAATATACAGACATTGAAAATTTTGAAAATGAACGTATATCAATACAAAAACTTACATTTCATTTTCTTCACTATACAGGTCTTCCGATGAATGAAATGTAAGATGTAACTCATATGCATCTAAATGATAAAATACAGCCTCGCACAATGGGCACCTGAGTACATCTTCTGGACATTGATTTTCATCACTATGATCATCTTCCATGTGTTTCTAGAATTATAATTAAAATTAAACGCCCGAGATTATTTAAGGACAATTCCGATATGATTCTGTTATTTTTAAAAATACCTACATTTAAATTGACCTTATTTTCATACTCTTCACCGCAGAATGGACAGTAGTAGATTTGTACCAATTCCTGTATATAACATTTCAAATATTAATAAAGATTTAGCTTTAACAAGGTGAGAACAAGTATCACTCATGAATTTAGTTTTTTAAAAACTATTAATTCATAACAACTTACATAAATAGGGAAACACAAAGCATTTTTAGTTACCACGGGTTTTAGGTTATAAAGGGTTGTAGATGTTTTGGGCTCTGATGGGAAGTGAACATATTATTGTTTATGGTTTTTAAGTTACTGAGGTTTGAGTTTTCGAGGTTCTACTGTTTAAAAATCTTTTCTTACCTGGCACAGGAATTTAACTTTCTTCGAAAAACCAATAGATGTTGCATCTTTTTCTTGTCTATGATAAAACTTATTATGATAAACCATCGCACAGGGCAGAAAGAAATCCACATCACAGCAATCACAATGAAAACAATTTGTCACTTTTGGCATGGACTCATGACTTGATTCCAGATGTTTATTATACAGAAACTGAAACACATAAATATAGTCAAAGTATTCATAACATTGAAATAACAATACTGTTATAAAAACCGATAGCAAAATTCAATTAGAAATTATTACATGGTGATATAGTTGTGGTTGTCATAAACAATATTAATGTATATGAGTAAAAAATTATTATTTCTTTATTTTTATTATTATACCTTACAATTTTAAATGATATTATGAACCTGGATAAGAAACCTCTATAAGCAAGGGTATTAGCCAGTATTGTTGGATAAATTCCAAAAGGAAATACTTGAATTACACATAAGTATTGCAGTCCCTTGAAATTTTGTACATCTAGGTACAAGTTTATAGTTAAGATAACTAGTGTAGCATTTCATTTTCAAGAGATTCCAAGAAGACATATTGAGCTATTCTTTCATATTAAATTAAGCCATGTACATGTTGGAGGACAGGATACAATTTGTTTTGCTGCGAAAAGGCAGTATATTGATTCAAATGTGGAGCCTATTTCAATTGTACAACATACATGTTACCCTAGGTGTTTGTACCTTGAAGAATTATCTAAGCATTGTCTGTTACTTTTTAATGTTTGCCTTGGTTTTAACATCTTTTCAGTTGTATTTGAGTTTTTTACTACTAAAGAAAAAAATTGAACACATACCTTTAAAGTGAATAGTTTTCCACACCAGGGACAAAAATACTTGGCATCATAGTCCGGGTGCACTTTGTGTTTATGTGTTATAGCCTTCGATATACTTGGAAACACTTCATCACACACATCGCAAGACACCATTTCAACGTCATCTCTTGAAGTATCGCTGGATGTCGGGGAATTATTCTGAACACGTAATTTAGATTTTGTTGTCTTATTAAACGTCGGATCTCCATGTTTTCTATCAAAAGAATAAAATACATTGTTTATAACAAAACAAATTAACAAGAACAAGTTGGTAAACGCCGGAACGGTTTAAGAATCACCTAAAATGTGTTTGTAGTGATTCTTTATCTTCAAAGCTCTCTTTACAAAAGATACAAGATAATTCTTGTACTGAAGTCATAGTGAATATATTATTGTTCAAAATTATCTAAAGATCAAATCGACAACAAGCGCACACAGCCTAGCCATTTTGGAATAAATACAGAGTATAAAAATACGTTTTTGTCAGTGGTTCTTGAAAATTCCGTTCTTCGAAAGTTTTGTATAACAAATACCTTTTTAACACCAAGATGTATTTAAATAAGTAGATATTATATACCAATTTAATACCTTAAGCCTACTTATGTGGTATGTGTTATTGAAGATATTTTATAATCCTAAAAATAATACAAAAAATGAAAACATAATCATCAGTGTTCATTGTTTACATTTGCAATTTAACTCTGTCACTGGCTCATTCAATAAAGTTATTCAACTTCCTATATTTTTGGTTGTATTGAAACATCCTTAAAAGTTACAAGGTCAACAAAGTTTTATTTGTCTTATCTAACCTACAGAAGTAAACGGTTCTTGTATTAATCACACTCACGCTAAATAGTCAACAATGTTTAGTAACGTTACATTTTTGAGTATTGCTCGTCGGTTTTATTCTGGGTATACTGGGAAAACTGAAGCTAGAAAATACGTCCTTACCAAGCACTTTCAGGGCGAACCAAAAAAAAGTGATTTTGAAATTGTTCAAGAGGAACTTCCCGAATTAAAGGATGGAGGTATTTTTTCTCATATATTTAACTATTAATAAAAGAACCTTCTAAATAAATCAAATTGAAATTTTATTTTTCAGAAATATTAGCAGAGGCTGAATATCTTAGCGTAGACCCATACATGAGAGCTTATATGATAGGATATAAATTACCGACGGTTATGATTGGAGGACAAGTAGCGAAGTATGAATTTATTCATTTTATTTTAGTAACGATCCATTAATTTAAAATATCGAAAACATGTGGTACCTTATCTGATGTACGAAATGTTAGCCTAACTATTTTATCTATACGAGATTTACTTTGATAACTACTTACTAATAAATTTGTAATTTTAGTCTAATATCAAATATTTTAGCCAAAACGATACCTTAGGTTTGGCTAAAATATTTGGCTAGGCGTCCTTCATGATAACGCGCGTTCAGCAGTGATATAAAAGGCAATATATTATTACTAGTATATCATAGTTTTTAAAATAAATATTTGATGAAGCAAATACTAAAATTTAAGGATAATAGCCAGTCGGAATGATAAATACCAGGTTGGCGGATACGTAGTTGGTTACTTCGGATGGCGAAGTCACACCATTTACAACCCAAACACGCCTACTAGAGGGGACCTTATACCCACATATCTTTTGCCAGATATAAGTCCTTACCCAGTTTCTCTGGCTCTAGGAGTACTGGGCATGCCTGGGTAAGTTTGATTTTTGTTGATAGAATAACTGTTTTTAGTAGTCCCGAAACGCACCGTTTCACGCATCAAACGAAACGCAGTAGTGGCTACTATCGTTTGGTCACGTTATTCTCTACCGACACCCCGCTCTTTCCCCCGGTAAGAATAAAAAGTTTCAGCCGTCCCACATTTTAGTCCCACTATTATCAATAAGGTGAGAGATGGAACCGCTATAAAATAAAATAAGTTTCAACCGTCCCCTCTTCGCAAAAGGTGGCAAGGTAAGGTGGTATTTGTCTCTACTTGGGGACAGAGCGGGGTGACGGTTCGGAATAATCCATGATTATTGGTTAGAAAATTCGAGACAGTGTCAGCCCCTTAGATGTATTTTTGATATCTACTTATTTTTCTTTGTAAGTGCTTTTTCATCGTTTCTCTGTTACAGTAACACTGCCTATTTTGGTTTGCAAGAAATTTGCAAGCCTAAAGCCGGAGAAACTATCGTAATAACTGGGGCGGCCGGCGCAGTAGGTTCTCATGTTGGACAAATAGCAAAGATTTTAGGTAACTAAATACTCCAAATAGTTAATTAGTGATTAATTTTAACAGTACAGAAAAATGACTATACTCACAGTCAGGACAAGTCGACAGATTCTTCACACAATTCACATTTAGAAGTCGGCTCTCACGGTAATATTGTGTGACAAAGGAATTAAAAATGTAAATTAACAAAAAAAAAAAATATATTAACTTGGTGATTACAGACTTTGATAGTCGAACAAAAATATTTAAATTATTTTTAGGACATATCCACTCAACTAGATTTCTTTACAAAGAAAAAAAAAGATTTACGAGTCGAGAACGAAAACGTAACTACAGACTTCTATAGACCAGAAATTCCTAGTTTATTCTCATAGACCTCTTTCAAAATATTGTTGTTTCAACTTAACATCAATTAAGAAGTAGACCCTCAACTTTATTTCCCGTCATCGTGCACCTCTGTCGGATCTTCCGTGAACCCCACTAGCTCTATCTGGGCATCAATGGGAATCTCAGTTATTCACTATTAAATTATAATTTCTAATGTAGGTTGTCGAGTTATCGGATTCGCTGGTTCCGACTCGAAATGTGAGTATTTAGAAAAGGATCTGGGTTTCGACCGCGCATTTAACTACAAGACTGTTAACATACAAAAAGCTCTTAGGGAAGGTGCGCCAGACCGTGTCGATTGTTATTTTGACAATGTACGTATATTTAAAGTTTTATTACATGTTAACTGATGGAAAATATTTTTATCTCAGCTATTTGAATAGTAATTAAGTGTTAATTATAATACAATTAACTTCTTTAATTAAAACCAAAGATGAGAATATTAATTACGTCTTTGACTAAACTGAAAAATATATATTATTTTGCAATTTTTGTGTAATAGAGAATTGCTTCATGCGTTTATTCATAATCAATTATTTAAAACCTTTGTTGATAGATGCAATGCCGTATTTTCTTTATAACTCAGAAGTTTCGATATGGTTTCTGCGAAGAACAAAAGATAGACTAATAAATAACATTGTATAGGTTGGTGGAGAAATCAGTACAGCAATCATGAATTATATGAATAGATATGGAAGAGTAGCTGTTTGCGGTTCTATATCATCGTATAATGATCCCGCTTTGCCGAAAGGTATGGGCGATAAGCAATTTGTGTTAATTAAAGAAGAATCAATATTTACCTACTCTATATTTACGTTTCAGTGACTATTGTACAACCTTCAATAGTTTTTAAGGAACTAAAAGTTGAAGGATTTATTGTAAACCGTTGGGCAGATCGCTGGAATGACGGTATTAATGCAAATTTGGGTTGGATTCGGGAAGGTAAACTAAAGTATGAAGAAAAAGTTTATCACGGCTTTGACAATATGGTTGAAGCTCTAGTGGGTTTGCTGAGAGGAGAGAATTTGGGAAAAGCTATAGTAAAAGTCAAGTAAAGCCTTATTTAAATAAGAGACGATATTATGAACTCGTGACTTGTACACTTTGATACTTGTATCTATGAGATCTTTTGGGTTGAATGTTTAGCATTATTCATTGGAGGCGTTGCAAAAACTTCGGATAAATCTTAACATGGACGTGGTACTGTTTTTTAAATTAAACACTTAAAGCAAACATAACTTTGTTTTATTTTATTCATAACATTCATTTTTATAACATTCATCAACATTCTTAGTTTCTCATAAATAAAATATAATTATTTGCAATTTAATCGTCTTTTGGTAAATTTCATAAATTAGGAGAGTGAAATACTAAAATAATTGGTCTGGACTTATGATGTTGAAGCCTTTGCCTTCGAATGTCAGAAATTATGTCAATGTCAAAGTTTTTTTAGTAAACTTGAATTTGAATTGTTGCTGTTATTTTGTACGTTTCAATTTTGAAGATTATTAAAAGTTACTTTGTAGTTTTCTCCCTGTACCAATTCTCTCTTTAAGAAGGATTATTTCCAGTTTGCTAATTTTTAGATGCAGAATTTGGATACTTATTAAAAATGCTATCAAAAATACTAGAAAAATACTCTAAACATGGAACCAATACAGTGTATTTAAGTTACTTTGATTCCCCATTAGGAAAATTAATAGCTGCTGCAGATAAAAGCTTTTTATACTTCGTTTTATTTGAAGATTCAAAAGATTTAGAAAAAAAATTACAAACTCTTAATGAAGAAATGAAATGCACTTTTGTAGAAGACAAAAATGATATCCTTATGAAATTAGATACTGAACTTACTGAATATTTTAAAGGGAACATCAAGGAGTTTACTATTCCTTTAAAAACTAATGGGACTGATTTTCAAAAGGTTTGTTACTTACTTAAAAACTGATTAATAATATTATATGAATTTATCACATTTACATAGTTTAGACGCAGATTATTATCATACATAGTTTTTTTTTTTTTTTGCCAGAATATCAGATCAATATCTTATTTATGCTTTACTTATTCTATAAATGATTTTATTTAAATTTTTATGTTTCCATACATAGGATGTGTGGAAGAAATTACTGGAGGTACCTTACGGATCAACAAATACTTATGGTGATCTAGCTAAGTTACTCGGCAGACCTGCAAGCCATGCTAGAGCTGTCGGTTCAGCCTGTGGGGCTAATAGTCACATTCTGTTGATACCATGCCACAGATTAGTCTCTACTGCCTCTAAAGGTGGCTTTAGCTGTGGCATTGATAGAAAAGAGTGGCTTCTAAAACATGAAAAGAAATTTGCATAAAGTTGTGGATAAAGAATTTGGACTTATGTGTCTACCTCATCAATATAAGTGTTAATTGTTATTTATAAGTGCCATATGACAATAAAAAAACAAAGATGTATTTTTTAAACCTTTGAAATGAACCTACATGTACATATTTTATACTGAAAATCGAAAACAACATGTACTGTTATAAAAGAATTGATGTAGGGTTAACTTTTATATTCTACAGTAAAATAAAACTACTTTTAATAAAAAAAAAGTATTTTAATTAAAACTAATATAACATTGACAATAAATTTACAATAACTTAATATAGGGATATGGACTATGCATATCCTCGTCTGTTGAGGTTGTAGTAGAGCCCCTGCGCCTGCATGAGCTGCTGGTGCGAGCCGCTCTCCGCCACGACGCCGTCGCGCAGCACGCAGATGCGGTCCGCGTCGCGCACCGTGCTCAGCCGGTGAGCTATCATCACGCACGTGCGACCTGCCTTCGCAGCATCCAGAGCCTCTTGCACGACCTGTTGATATTACCCTTATATTACTCCTTTCTATTAAAAGTTAATTCATTCACAAGATGAAAGTAAACAACTATACTTTTTTATTATTTTTAAAATCTGCGCTTGACCACGATCTTTACTTAAATGGTAATGTGGTCGAAGGATGGTAGATGGTATAGTAGTCGCAAGTTATGGTATAAAATTATGGTTTTAGTGAATGGTAATAATATATTCGTGTTTTATTTTAGTTTGTTGGAAATAGGAACGTAAGTTAGATCTACTTTATCGGGTCGGTGTAGTAACAAGCTAGTCACCGCACCTTTTCGCTTTCGGTGTCCAGAGCGCTAGTTGCCTCATCAAGTAACAATATCTTGGGCCGTCGTATCAGCGCTCGAGCGATAGCTACACGCTGTTTTTGTCCACCTGACAGTTGTGTGCCTTTCGAACCAATGTTTGTATCATAACCCTGAAATAATCAACGAAAATAATTGTCTTCCTTCAGTTCTTCTATACATTTTACTGATGATATGCATTTTTGAGTTTTCCTTACCATTGGCAACGATACTATGAAATTGTGAATGTTAGCTTGTTTAGCTGCTGAAACAATTTCATCCATGTTTGGTTTCCGCGAGTTATCACCGTATGCGATATTTTCTCCAATGGTCCTGTCAAACAGGATAGGTTCCTGTTGTACAAAGCCGATAGGTTGTCGAGCTTCTTTTAGTCGCAATTTTGGTAACGGTATGCCATCATATGCCTAAAAAATAAAAAAATGTTACAAATCGTATTAAACACGACGGTGATCAGTTAAAAGCAAAGAAATAGTTCCTTTGTGTAGTCCTTTCTTATTACTAAACCTATATTAAGGACTGTTTCAGTAGCTGTTTAACAACTTTGAGTGGGGCAGTGTGTGTTATTAAGATTAACTAAACATACCACTATACCGCCATCTGGATCGTAATATCTTTGCAGAAGTTGTATGACAGTGCTCTTCCCACAACCGCTAGCGCCCACTAAAGCATACGTTTTGCCTTTTTCTATTTCTAAATTGAACTTCTTCAGTACTTGTATCAGAGGGCGTGTCGGATATTTAAAGTCGACGTCTTGTAAACTGGCTTGACCCGTGCCTTTCTGAAAAGGGTTGATGTGAAATCTATACATTTTTGTTAGAAAAACCAGAAAAACCTATTGATGGTTATTGGCTTCAGATACAATAAAGGTGTCTAATAAAATTTGTAGTTAAAAATGTAGCAAACTCACAAAGTTTTCGACGGCAGGCCTATCCGGATCTGTGATGGTAGATTTTTTGTTGAGAAGAACAGTGATACGTCCAGCTGCTTTAATTCCTTTTTGGAAATTGGGAGCAAAGGCGAATGCTTGGGCTGCTGAAGATGCTCCCATTAGTAATGCTTGAGCTGACCTGAAAGAAAATAACGATCATCATATAGTAGTACGAGAAATTGGCGTGCTATGATGTACATTGAACTTATGATTACGATTATAATACCAATTCAAAAAATCAGATATTGATTGATGTATTCTTACTTAGCGAATATCGAATACTTCTCTAGGAATAACTACTTACTTGAGTACAACTGAGTAATGAACGTTGCTATAAACCATAAGCGTCCCTCCGTAGTACATTGCAGCGGAATACACAAAGTTAAAGAGACCCCTGGAGAGTCCAAACACGATCCCTCGCCAGTGAGTCGTCCGCTTGGCGCTGATCAACGCCGGCATTAGTTGGAGTGCGTATTCATTCACAAAAGTCTCTTCTCTGCCAAGAGATGCGACTGTGCGGACATTGGCTACCGCTTCCACTGCCAACTACAATAAAAAAATCATTACTTCTCTACAACAGCGTTAGTCAATTGATTACAGAATTTACTGAATGTAAACTGTCACCTTTGAACTACTCTGCATTGTTTGTGCTGTGCCGAAAGACTCGGCGCTCACCATTCTACCTTCTTTGTACAGAATGGCAAATATGACTGGCACGAACGCCATTGCGACCAAACCTACTCTCCACTCGTATATCAGCGAAAGGGTTAATGCGAAAGTGAATGTTCCGACCGCTTGTAGGACAGTACCGATTCTTTGACCGGTAGCCTGGAATTATTTTAATACATTCTTATTTTTGTGAAAATGACTTTACGTAAAGCACATAAATAGATTCGACGCTTTGTTACCCCTTGAACAGTCGCTGCTTCCCCGGCGAGGCGTGCGCAAAGAGCTCCGGTGGAATTATTTGTGTCGTCAAAGAACGCAATCTCTTGTTGTAGGAGTTTATCGAACATTAGTAACCTCAAACGAGCTGTTAGATGTTCTCCGGCTATTCCGTACATGAAAACCTATGGAAATGACAAGTTATTTTTAAGGAAGCATTTATTTTATGAGCTTTCATATTTACCAACTCTTTATGAATTCTTTTTGATTTAAAATAGAAATAAAACGAAATAAAATACCGTGATAAAGTTTGAGATTCCTGTTAACACGCCTAATCCAACGAAAATAAGCGCAAATTTTCGTACTTCTGCAATCACCTCGTCTGCGTTTGGATTAGATAAAACCTACAAGGAGAAAAAAAAGGTTTAAAATTCGATCCTTAATTACACAATTTACATTTGTTTAAATTATTTTTAATTTTCAAAAATAAATTACGTTCACTTACTCCTAAGAAATCACCCAAAATAACAGCTAAAAGAGGCATGCCACTACCACTTAATATTGAACAAACGCTGGCCGCTGTAATCGACTTCCATTCAGGTGAGTTTAGACGAATCACTTTTCTAAATGATATTTCACTGTCGTTTTCAATGTCCTCTTTTACCTATAATATATCGAGCAAGTTATTTGAATTGAATCGAAAACATAGAACACTAATATTGCTTGCCATATTCGTAAATTTGAGAATTAAAATTCTTACGTCTAATTTAGTTGGTATTTTTTCATCTTCATCTTCCTCAGCTTCTCCTATATCTTTATCTGCGATCTTTGATGAATCTGAAACAAAGGATTAATCAAATTATAATTAAAGATCCTATGAAACGTTACTTTTATTTTTATTTATTTGACTTACACTTACCCGAAGTATCCTCTCCTTCTGGCGACGACTGTATTGTTACCATATCATAATAATGTCCTTTAAGTTTCATCAGTTCCTCGTGGTTACCGTGCTCGATGATTGTGCCACTTTTGAACACGTAGATTAAATCTACATTTCTAATCGTTGATAATCTATGAGCGACGACTATCGTTGTTCGACCTTTTTGTGCCTGGAGAAAAATAAAAATAGAAACCATCAAAAACTACAAGAATTTTATTTGATATAAAATAAATGGAAAATGCAAAAATATTTATTCGATAAAATTGTCACGTATCCGGTAATCAAGGCTGATTATGATAAAGCAACGCTTAGACAAGATAAACAAAGGTCAAATACCCTGTCTAGCGCCGCTTGTACTTTAAACTCTGAAGCTGTATCCAGTGCGCTGGTGGCCTCGTCCAGCAGCAGTATTCGTGGGTTGCGGATCAAAGCACGTGCGATAGCGATACGCTGCTTCTGTCCGCCTGACAGTGACGCCCCGCGCTCGCCTACCAATGTGTTGTAACCCTGTATTATGAGAAAAGTATGAAAAAACACACTATAATGTTATCAAAACAAATCAAATATTAATTATATATCCTAAATACGCAGAGTTTATGAGGTAGATTGCTTCCGCCAATATTGTCTTCTATCTACCCTCAGTAAACTTTGTAAAGGTTGTCTGCCTTTGAAATGGGAGTAGACAACCTTATATCATTCTTATCCCGTATCGCGTTTATGTTCTTAAAGTATTGATTCTTAATAAATTGCCTTACCGCAGGCAGCTTCATAATGAAGTGATGTGCATTAGCTTGTTTCGCAACGGCCTCTATCTCATCGTCGGTGGCGTTTTCGCGGCCGTAGCGGATGTTCTCCCGCACGGTGGTATTGAACAGCACCGGCTCCTGCCCCACTAACCCGACCTGCTGTCGCAGCCAGCGCACTGATAGGTCGCGAACATCTTTGTCATCCACGTACACCTGATAACAACTTAATAAATTTAGGTGCTGCTAGCCTAGTATCTCTACTAGCCTACTGTAATTATTGCTTATAATATTATTGAGGTTCGCTTATTTGTCCGCGTGAAATTTTAAAAATGCCTCGGTAGCTTTTAATGGTGAAATAATTTTTGAAATCGGCATAGTAGTTTGCGTGTTATTTTTATTATGAAATAATATATACATACAATACATACAAAAATACAAATCGCTACAAATACACATCATAATATTATAGACTAGTACAGATAATTTATAGTATTAATGAAAAATCGATCAGAGGACAACATGATAACTTCGACGTAATATCATTGTTTGCGTTTGATATCTTTGTTTAAATATAATCTGATAGCGAACATAGATTATTAGGATTTACTACGTTTGAACATTCCATCATAAAACATATCTCTATCACTAAATTAATATAAATAACACAATATTTGTTGGCTTCTAATTAAAATTCAGTATTCTAGATGACTTTTTGAAATAACGGGTTTTAATTTTTTTAATTCTATCTTTTCTTAAATTCTATTTTTTAAATTTTAGTTATATTTAATATGTGATAGGCACTGTGATTTAGATTTAAGATTTTAGTCTTTTTAATTCATTTTTTAATAAATTATATAGAAATAAAGAATATATCCAATTGGCGCTATAAAAATAAAATTTAATTTAAATGTAACACTCACACTGCCGTCGACTACATCGTAGTATCGCGATATAAGCTGTATGATGGTGGACTTGCCGCAGCCCGAGTGCCCCACTAGCGCCACCGACTGACCTCTCTTCACACTCAAGCTTACGCCTTTTAAAACCTGACAAAATTAACCGCTTTTAATATACAGTACAGCAACGTTAAATCAATAAAACATGACTAAATAACTTTGCTATAAAAGCCACATTCACTTAATTAAAATATTTGTGAAATGTTTTAAAATTTGGATTACTCCCGGTGCGGCCCTTGGTACATATGCCCATAGACTAAAACAAGGCAAAAATATAAACTTAAACAAGAGTTTGTCACAATACTTTACCGGGACGTCTGGTCTTGAAGGATAATGGAAATAAACATCCTTCAATTCGATATGTCCTTCAGCAGTACTGGGAACAACTCCTCGGTTGAGGAGCGGATTGATGGAGGGCACCATGTCGATGAGGTGAAAGATCTGTGCCCCCGCGCCACGTGCTATACCAAACACCTCCATCAATGTTGACGAGATGCCGAAGTTAGCTGACCCCATCATCACGCCAAAAAAGACCTGTTAGTGACAAGATATTGAGGCATGTTTCCATTATTGTAACAGGCTAGGCTTCGTATTAGTACTAATGGATAGTACAAAATGTTTGCGACTTAGTCCACGCGAAATTTAAAAATATAGCCTATGTAGCTCAGCGATAACATAGCTTTCTAATGGTGAAAGTAGTTTGAGTTATTTCAATACATACAAAAATACAAATCTTCCCTCTTTATATAAATTGTTGGAAAAACATTGGAAAAGACTTACAGCAATCATAGTGTTGACGTCGTAGTTTTCTGGCTCATCTACCATAAGCTTGTAGCCGAACCAGAAGGACAGCGCGTAAGAGGAAAATATACAAAAGAATAGAAAACCCATCGCTAATCCAGTGAAGAATCCTATAAGAAAACATAATAATATTTTAGCTAAACGCGCGCACATTCAAATAAGTCCATAATGACAACTATTTAGTTAAAACTGAAAATAATAATGTTACTATTCCTATAATTTTTCGAAATTAAGGACGAGTTAGTTCCCCATTGTTGCACAATTAGGTACATTATTTTTCTCTGAGCGTTAGATTTTATCTAGGCAAAATACAAACTGTTAGGATTCTTAATACGTCAGTGACATAGACGATAACATTAATTTAGACGTTATTATCATATGTCTAGGACGTATCGTATCTTATTATTTATACTTGCAAGTTTTAATTTTCATTGAATCCTTATCAATTGTATCTATTTTATAAATTTTATCGAAACATGTACCTACATAGATTAGTAAAAAGGCCGGAAATAATCAAATTGTTGTATTGCAGGACGAATTTAAAACTATTATTTCCTAGATTTAATTACAGATAACATTACACTTGTAGAATAATAAACATTTTATAAAACATGCGCTGTGTTAAAATAGTTTTATTTGTAAGTTACCTTTTTTGATGTTAATTTTTCGAGCGTCATCTAAATGTGTTTTATATCGCTCTATTTCTTTCTCTTGTCCACTAAAGGCGTACACTGTGCGCATTGCGGACAACACTTCTTCAGCAACTGAGCCCGCCTTGCCAGATGAAATCGCCTCTTTTTTGGACAATCGTGAAGCAATCTGGCAATAGGAAAGTACATCAGTTAAAAATGGATTTCGAAACCAAGTTTAGGCAAATTAAAATCTATAATTTTCAATTTAATTATCGAACTACCAGTAAATAATTAATCGTCTTCATTAAATAATGTAAAAATTGGAAAATTGCGAATTGTTATTTACATATTTAAATATTACAAAAAACGAACCGTAAAATGTTATTAGATAAAAATAAAAAAAAACAAGCCTTATATCAAAGTAATAAGTCAAGTTAAAACTTTAATTAGCAACAAGACGCTTATATAGTCTGTACAAACATAGTGAAACTCACCAAACCCGCCATTCCAACCAGGAGGAGTGTAACGGGGAAGGTAATTAAGCAAAGCAACGCAAGTTTCCATCCTTTAATCAGCGCCATGGCGACAGAACTGACGAAAGACGACTGGTAGAAGATGAATGTACCGAGCTTCTCTCCTATTCCATCTTCGAGTTTCACCACGTCACTGAAAGAAGAGTCACAATAATTTTGTGATAAACGTTGATGGCCGTGAACGTTTACGTTAATATTTCCCGCAAGTTTTCCCAAAGGAATATTAGAAACAGAGAAATATTACAGTAATACCAAAACTATCAAAATTAAATCGTTTAATTCCTTAATTAACTAAAGCATGATATATAAAAACTTACTATAGCATTGTTTATGTAAATTTCCAATCTAATTTTATCGCATGAGTGGACACTTATATTTTTAGATAACAATGATTGTAAATATGCGTAAAAGCTTTGCAACCTGCACAAACCCTACGAAACTCGGGTGATAAAACCTGTATTTCGAACTTAGAACTACCGTCCTTTTGATAATTTTCTGCTTCAATAGACAGAATTTTAAGATACAAGTCATCCTTCCCTTTTTAAATCTTTGAAATAACTGATTAATCAAGATATATTTGTACAAGTGTCTCGGTAGTGGAAGCCTACGGTCACATTATCTGATTAGTAACTCTTGAATGATAACATATAGTTAATGCGCTTATTATCGACACGTGAACAATGTATTGCAATTAGCGCCACTTATGTACTTACTCTGTCATTTTAGATGCAAAGTCACCAGTCTGATGCATATCGAAGTATTCAAAGTCCTGGTTTAGTGCCGCTTTTAGATATTCCTGACGAATTTTATAAACCTGAAAGACCAGTTCAATTACTTTTAGCACTTATTCTATTTTGTATAGATTTACAAGGAATCCAAATTCAATAGGGTTAGCCTAGTGACTGTTAACTAAAAGTTTAAACTATTCATTTAATTTTATAGTAAATTAACTTTCGCCCGCGATTTCGTATGCATGGAATAAAAAAAAGTGGCCGATGTGTTCTTCCGGACTATCCTCTACATCTATGTCAAGTTTCATCAAGATCCGTTCAGCAGTTTAGGCTATAAACTCTACCAAACATCCATCCATCTAAACTTTCGCATTTATAATATCAGTAAGAAGTAAGATTGTCTTTTTTATGTTTTATATTTAGTTCCTCACGTGTTTTGTATCAGTGGGAACTAGATAGAGAAATTTGTATGTGATATACTTTACAGCCTCGTGGCATGATAAATCGATTTTGTCATTAGGCAGTTTAATCGAATATAAATTAATCTATAAATATTTCCGTGTTATTAGTACACGTTTGTTACATATTAGTACTTTTAATAAGAATTTTGTAAATGGCGGAACACCTTTGAAACCTCCCACTAAACCGTCGCACAGTGTTGTGCAAGTTTGTTTCGCAGCCAATTCAACAGTGTAGTGGCACAACTAAAAAACGAATAGTGTGCGCACCTCCATATAAGCTAATAGAAATCACAGCGAGCGACAGTTGTGCGATAGTTAGGTTTCAGGTGCGTTCAGGCTCTAAACGGCTAGCAGTTTAAATTACCACTAAAGGACATTTGTTACGTTATAATTTAACGTTGGTTTTGACTACTAAGGATTGACGAAGACGTTTTACATACCTGATTAAAAGCAGCTATATTCATGAGTACAGTCGCTCCATAAGATAACACGACAAGTGCAACTCCAAGCAAGCAGTTGTAGATAGCAAAGAAACTTAAATCCTTCAGAAATTCATCGTTCTGTGGCGTACCCACTATAACCGAAATCCCGAAGTCCACCATACTTTGAAGTAGAGATGCAAACAGAAGTGTGTTCAGAGGCGTCGTTATACCACATATTATTGAAAATATTATCCCGAATGCTATGAAAACTTTGTCTTTGGTTGTCGCGAACCTAAACTGTAAGAATACAATCGAATTACAAAAGAAATTAGTTAATAATGAAGTAATATTTGTAGGTAGTTGTAAAACTTACTAGAGTGAAAAATGATATGCTAGGTAATTCTTCTGTTCGCGGTTCCGACTCAGATGAACTGAAAATGTAATAAAAACGGATTAAACGAAAGGTAGCATTTTACAAGTATTATTGAAGTTAGAGCCTTTGTAAATTAAAGCACCGTTGTTTTTATGGCGAGAATTCAACATTAAAACCTTATAGTTAGAAATATCGGTTACTGAACAACTCAGTTAACTGCTGCTGCTTAACTAAACAAGCTGTAGAAGTCTTACAAATAATATAAATGCAAAAGATTAGATGGCTGAATATTCGTTTGCCGCCTGAACAGCTGAACAGATCTCGATGAAATTTGGCATAGTTGTAAAGCATAGTCTGGTAGAACACATGGGTTTTTTTTTTGTTTTTTAAATCCACGAGGACGAAGTCGTTGTGAAATCTAGTAGAAAATAATGTAAGTAACTAACGCTTTTTTCGTAATGTTGACAGTATTTCAGTAGCGATGATTGTAATCACAACAAATCGTTAGATATGTTATGTCTACTAAGTTCCTACATCGTTATGCCGCGTAGAATAAAATTTTGGGAAATAAAATAAACACTAAATAAAACATCTGTTTCGGAAAATGACATAATGACAAGTCAGATGACTGACAGAAATATTGAAAAACCAGAGATTTATAGAAGATAAAAAATTAACAATATTCATTAAAGAAAAAAATGACTCACTATTTTATCTTAATCTGGATTTTCTTTATGATGTTGTTTATATAAACATTATTTATATATGTACATAATGTTTTCGTAAATATGTTATATTTAAGTTGATTCGCAGTATTAATAACATATCAAAATCGAATTAATTATCAGACATAATAAATGGGCAAATCGTCAAACACATTTGTGACAAATTGCAGATTGTTATGCCAATGATTAACTATTGCACAATGTTAAATAATTTAAATAACAAAATAAATAATTTAAATAACAAGTGTTTTGGAAAAAATGTTAATTTTTAAATAATTACTATAAACATAAGTTGCTAATAACCTTCCAGCTTTCGTATTATTATTCGGAATATGTATGTAAAAGTGGAAACAGGGAAAAACGAAATTTAGTATTAACGAAATGTTATGTAATAAATAATGGGGATTTCCTTTATCAAAACTAGATTTAGGTAAAATGTATAGATAATTCGTAAAATTGAAAGTTCCTAGTTGATGACGCAGTTTGTGATAGCGGCTAACGATTAACGAAATTAAATGCATGCCGCGTGGGCGTGATGTATTCTGTCCTAAAGTATGAAAATATGTTCACAATTTTTTTTTATATTATTGAAAATATCGGTACATTTTATACCGTAGCAGTTTCCCAAAGTCCGGTCCAATGCCTATTCTTCTTTTAATTATTTACTCTTTTCATTTCCTTGTCATAGGTCGGCAATCAATCTATACTAGAGCGTAATACTTCTATCGCAAAAAGCTGAGAACTTAATTCAATCCAAGTCCTAAATTGATATTGTAGAAAGGTTAGTTTGAAACTGAAAGCTTTAAATTGCCAGACACACGTAACTAATCGAGCTTTTAATAAAAGCTTTAAGTACTTCCTAACTGTACAACAATAACAAAAAATACTTTGTTTCTGCTTCCATTTTTTGTTGTAATTTTAATTACGTTTAATTAAAACCATCCATAGTAATAAAGGAACGTTTTATGACGGACTCTGTTAACCACTGTTGACTACAATTGTTGAATCAGTCAGACGTATTAATGAATTAATTTGTACAAACCAATTGATTCTCTGAATGACTGACGTTCTTTGAGTCTATTTATGTTGATACAATACTGGTTATAACTGGATATCATTATTATTGGAACAACAAATTGATTTTAAAGTATATCAAACTTTCGCCCGCGATTCCGCTTGCGTGGTATAAAAAAACAAAAGTGAATAGCCTATATGTTCTTCCAGACTATCGTTTACTTCTATGCCAAATTTCATCGAGATCCGTTAATCGGTTTAGGCTACAAACTCTACAAACATTAACATATGGATGGACCATGTACTTTCGCATTTATAATATTAGTTAGATAAATTGTATTTGAAAAAGTGAACAAAATGTGTTTCGAAAAATTTCGATACACACGAAGAGTTGCATGGAGTTAAAACAAAAATCTGTCAAAAACTAAAGTAAAATATTACAAAGTTTACTTACTTTTCGTTGCACCTGTCATTTAAACATAAAAAATGCAACACAAAATAAAAGCCCTGTGTCCAATAACCCTTGTCTTAATAAAAATAAAATTAGAAACTTGTGGATACGACAAAAATATTTTAAATATCTCACCTATCTTTATCGCTTGTGGAGGCATTTTTGGTAAATTCGACATTTGTCAAATCATTGACTCTGTACTTTTTCTTCGCTGTTTTCATTGCGATTTTTAAAACTTCATCACTTTAATTTAATATCACAACTGTCTGTAAAATGCGTTCGCACTGTCCCACTGTCACAATTCAACTATCTATGAAACCACTTATCAAATAGATAAATTCGCGCGTCGTATAAACCTTTCAGTTACAATATCGTATAAAAAATGTCACAAATTGGCACCAGAAATACAAAACTCAGTATATGAACCTTTAAGAATGATGAAATATTTTTAGATATTGAGAGTTAAAATTATTTTAGCCACAAATGGGCCCATAAATGGGATGAAAAATATATCTAACAAAAATTACGACTAATTTAACTAAGTTAAATTTCAAGAATCACAACCACTTCTTGTGTATATTGAAGTTACACTAATATGTTCAAATATTACTTGCGGTTTGCATTCCGACTTATCAATTTAATGATAGTCCGTTTTATTGATAACTAACGAGATGATGAATTTATCTTCTCCAGACTTATTGTAACTATCATAATATAAAATTGAAAAAGAAACAGGGCTCAATGTTAAAAAGAATGTGAGAATAAAAGTTTAAAAAATTGTAAGCTGTAAAGATAAATTTTGGAACATATAATTTTTTAGTTTAATAAAAAAATAAAATATTTCAACAAAAATAAATTTTATATAAAAATATTTAATTTATATAAATTATTAAATACCACTATTTACAAAATATAAAAATTCAAGTTTAATAAATTTTAATATCCATAATATCAATACATAAATATAATAAAATGATACTTTTATTTTATATTATGCATTTTGAATTAGTACTGTGTATTTTGACAATAACTCAACCGATATTTCGTTAGTATCATATATAACAGTAGTTAATGTTATTCTATCCTCGTCTGTTGAGGTTGTAGTAGAGCCCCTGCGCCTGCATGAGCTGCTGGTGCGAGCCGCTCTCCGCCACGACGCCGTCGCGCAGCACGCAGATGCGGTCCGCGTCGCGCACCGTGCTCAGCCGGTGAGCTATCATCACGCACGTGCGACCTGCCTTCGCAGCGTTCAGCGCTTCCTGAACAACCTGCAACAGAGAACATCATCACGTATAAGAAGAGATCAAGAGGAAAGATAATCTTTTTTTATAATATAAGGTGGCAAACCGGGCAAGTAAGCAGGGCACCTGAATCCACCGAAATGGAAAGCGACCGCTGCCCATAAACATCCGCAATTGCAGATGCCTTGCCTACCCTTAATTGACGGAGGAGGAGATGCAGATAAAGAGGACATTTTCCCTTTCTATGCGTCTCCTCCACCGACAAATCCACTTTTCCTTGCCATCCTTCCCTCCTAAGAAAAGGGTGGAAAGGGAAAAAGACTAAAATTAGGCCTCCGGCATCACACTCAACAGACGAAACGCGGAATTTCTTCCTATTCACACCTGTTTTTTGTGTGGTCGTGGTATTGCTGGGGACGAGCCGGCCCTGCAGTGCGAAGATGTTAAAGCGGGCTCTGCCACTGTTAAACTTTCTAAGTAAGAACATGAAATAAAGAGGAAAGATTTGTATTTTTGTATGTATAACTCAAAAATTACTGGGCTGAATTTAAATCTTCTTACACTATTAAAAGCTTCGCTATCAGTGAGTAGAGCAAGGTCATGTTTTTATAATTTTTTAATCTCACGTGGACAAAATCGCGAGCAACAGTTAGTGAGTAAGTAAATAAGGTATTAGACTATTCTGACATCATCTTAATTGAAATAGGTGAAAACGTCTTAACTAATAGATAAACGATCGCGCCCAAGAAACAGCTTTACTAATTGTCACGTTATGCTTGTGCCGAACGTGCAAGCGAGAGCGATGAACAAACGATAGAGATGCTTGATCAAAGCATTAGGCTTGTGACGCTATCACGTAAAATATCGTTCGTAAATCGACTTTACAATTAATTTTTACCTTTTCGCTTTCAGTATCCAAAGCGCTGGTAGCTTCATCGAGCAATAACATCTTGGGTTTTCTGATGAGCGCCCGCGCGATGGCTACTCGCTGCTTCTGACCTCCAGATAACTGCGTGCCTTTCGAACCGATGTTTGTATCGTAGCCCTGGGATAAAGTTACCTAGTTGAGCTTATGGTATATGGAGGTGCGCTCACAACTCGGTTTTATTTGTGAAACTAAACAGTTGAATGGGATGCGAAACAATCGAAAATCGCAATACAGTTGTACAATAGTTTTTTTTTTTTTATAATATAAGTTGGCAAACGAGCAAGCGGCCACTTGAATCCATCAAAATGGAAGGCGACCGCTGTCCAAAAACATCCGCAATTGCAGATGCGTTGCCTACCCTTTATTGACGGAGGAGGAGACGAACATAAAGAGGACATTTCCCCTTCCTATGCGTCTCCTCCACCGTCAAATCCACTTTTCCTTCCCATCATTAGGCCTCCGGCGCCACACTCATCAGACGAAACACGGAATTGCTTCCACTTCACGCCTGTTTTCTGTGTGGTCGTGGTATTGCACCGGGCGAGCCGGCCCATTCGTGCGAAGATGTTAAAGCGGGCTCTACCACTGTAAAATAGTTTAATTATTAGGTTCTTATCTGACTTTACTCTTTGTTAAGTACTTTGAGTCAAATAGGAACTATATGTTAATGAAATATAAGTGAATAAATCTCACCATAGGTAGCGACAGTATAAAGTTGTGTATGTTCGCCTGTTTAGCTACATCGATGATTTCCTCCATGCTGGGTGTTCTCGAGTTGTCTCCGTAGGCGATGTTCTCGGCTATAGTCAAGTCGAACAATATCGGTTCTTGTTGCACGAAGCCGATCGTCTGTCTTGAATCCTTCATACAGAGCTTCGGCAGTGGGATACCATCTTGACTCTGTTAAGAATAGTTAATTGTTATTGAACTGGGTCTAGAAAGAGGCTCGTTTGGAAATTGTGACATATTTCATTAAAAAAATAAATGACAAATTTGTGAAGATCCACTTCGCATAGTCATCTTTTTGAATTTTTGGAATGGCGACAAATTAACAATTAGACTAGCTTCCACCCGCAACTCCGTCTGCTTAAATTAAAAAAAAAAACAAATTAAATGGGTCGCCGCGCCAACGCATTAAGTATTTAGCTTTTGTGTTCTTCTAGATTAGCCTTTACATCTATGCCAAATGACATCGAGATCTGTTCTGCAGTTTCTACATACTTTAACCAACATCCATCTATCCATCTAAACTTTCGCATTTGTAATGTATTTGTAATATCGATGTAAGCAGCAAAGACAAGTCGATAATTAATTTCCTTACCACTAGACCGTCGTTAGGGTCGTAGTATCTCTCCAGTAGTTGTATGATGGTGCTCTTCCCGCAGCCGCTGGCGCCGACCAGCGCCACCGTCTCCCCGCGCGGAATGTCCAGGCTCATGTCCTTTAGCACTTGCACTGCCGGCCGGCTCGGGTACTTGAAGTCTATGTTACGAAGACTTGCTTCCCCGGTACCTCTCTTAAAAGACAAAAAAGACTTACAAAACTTTCTTGTTACTTTTCACTTTAAATTATCGCTAGTCTTTGCAACTCAAGTCTTTACAATTATTTCAGATGAGGGATAGTCAACATATCTTCTACCTTATCCTACTACCGTGGGGTCGGCGCACCGGGTATCGCCCTTCAAATAACTCTTATCATCCGTCATCTCAGTCATCACTCCCTTTTTGATCATGTCACCTTTTACGCAATCCATTCATCTCTTTCTAGGTCTTCCTCTGTTCTTTTTCTTTTTACGTGATATAAGATATTTCAAATACTTACAAAGTTTTCAACAGCTGGTTTAATAGAATCAACAATTTCAGATTTCTTATTAAGAATTACAATAATACGTCCAGCGGCTTTTATTCCTTTTTGGAAATTAGGTGCGAAAGCGAACGCTTGTCCAGCTGAACTGGCCCCCATCAACAACGCTTCGGCTGATCTGGAAGATACAAACGATTTAAAACTTCTTTAATAGATCTCTATCTCAAATCTTACCAAGGTTTGGTGTAAATAAAAAGGGATATATCCTATTTGATCATTTTGTTACTTAAAAACTGACGAATGCTACATTTTTTCATTTGTTTTCAGGACTTACAAATAAAAAAAAAATATTAGTAACTAGCTGTTGCCCTCGACTTCGTCCACGGAATATTAAGATAAAAAAGTAGCCTATAATATGCAGTGAAAGTCAGGTCGAAATCCTTTCGTTTCAGATAGTACCCTGAACAAACGCCGCTTGCGGACAGCCAGACAAAAAAAAATTTAATGCTATTTTCGTTATCAGCTAACGTAAATACCTCATCTTCCCGAAATCTGAAATTTTTCTTTTGATATTACAAACAGACACTTCAATTTTATTATATGTATAGATAATTAGTATACTCACTTGAGTATAAGAACATAATCAATGTGTTTGTAGATCATGAGCGTTCCTCCATAGAATAAAGAAGCGGCGTACGCGAAGTTGAAGATAGACCTCGATAAACCAAATATAATGCCGCGCCAGTGGGAGGTTTTCTTAGCACGGATCAAGGCGGGCAGTAAATGCATAGAATATTCTTTGACAACCATTTCTTCACGACCCAGGGAAGCCACCGTACGGACATTTGCAACTGCTTCCACTGCTAACTGTTGAACAAAAAAATACAAACTTTCAAATACTAAAGTGTTAATATGAAGTAAAGATCTTTTTTCAAATTAAACTGGTCTTACCGAAAGGTTCAAAGCCAACCTTGTATTAGGCAGTTAACGTAAATTAATAGAAAATTGTGTAAAAGCATTTCACCTTTGAACTCGCTTCCATAGATTTCGTGGATCCGAAAGTAGCGGTGTTCGCGTATTTGCTCTCGTAATAGAGCACTATGGCCATTAACGGCACACTGCACATAGAGATGAGGCCCACTTGCCACTGGTAGTATAGTGCGAGTGCCACTGAGAATATCACTGTACCGATTGCTTGAAGCACAGTGCCTATTCTCTGGCCAGTCGCCTGAAAATGTATACATACATACTGTATGACTAGCATGTTAAAAGTTAAAAGAATGTTCATGTATTAGCGTCCTAAAATGACGTCATAAGCCTCAAATTGAAGTAACGTCAACTTTTTTTGGTATGGTGTAGTTTAAACAGATAAAGAAATCATTTAGACTTCTTTTTTGTAGGAAGTAGATTATATGCATATGTATTACAATATTTCCAGAAATAGGTCCTGTAAATTCTGCGATAAAGTAGGTTTTACTCAATGTTACTTTTTTAATGGTTTTTATAAGGACGACAGGTAACTTACGCCTTGCACGGCGGCCGCTTCTCCAGAGAGTCGTGCACAGAGGGCGCCAGTGGAGTTCGCTTTGTCATCAAAATATGCTATCTCTTGTTGAAGAAGATTCTTGAATAGTAATAAACGTAATCTTGTTGTCAGATATTCTCCAGCCACGCCGTAGTAATATACCTAAGAAGAAATTTGTTTTTAGAGTTTACTACTTTTTTTATTTTCTAAAATAACAGAACTATTGAGCTATTAATGTATAGAAAGAGCAACTAAGATGTTTTAAATAATTTAGCTATCTTAATACAACTCTGGCTTTATTTCTACTTTACCACTCAGTCAAAAAGTTTAAAAATATATAAAGGGAGCATAGTCTATGTGACTTCATTTGAAGCATTTTTCATATGATCTCACTAGCGTTATCTGGTTTCTGATAGTCAAAACCACAAATAAACAATTCAAACACTGAGAAGCGTCTTGGCGTGTCTTCAATATTAAGATATCATCGTACAAAGTTACCGGTGAAAAATGTTGATCCCTATGTCTAGTCTGTATACTTCTTAAATGTCTTTGCACTCACCACTATGAAGTTGACGATTCCTGATATAACGCCAATGATCACAAATATTATAGCATATCTTTCGATCGCAGCGAATACTTCGTCGATGTTGGTGTTTGATAGCGCCTGAAAAATAGAGAAAATAGTTTTTAGTTATTTCAACATCTACCCACAAGAAGTATTGATGTCATAAATTTAGGTACGTGGTTTAGCTTAATAGTTACACTGAATAAAAAAGGATCCTGTACAGATTGTAAAATATTAGTTCAAGTACCCCCAGGAAGTCCCCCATGATGACAGCGAACAGTGGCATGGCAAAGCCGCCGAGCAGTGAGCAGAGGCTGGCGGCGGACACGGAGCGCCACTCCGGCGCATTGAGGCGCACCACGCGCCAGAATGACACATCCTCGGTGACCGGCTCTAGTGCCTTCTCCTGCACAATAGTGAAAAGACAAATGTAACTATATAACAGTGACAAGATGGCGACTTGAAGCCACGCTCGTCCTAGCGCACTTTTGAGTTTTACTTAAGTCCGCTAGAGCGGTTGGCGGAGCTGTCACGTGACGGAAAATGGGACGGATTGAAAAGAATGGAGTGATGTACTCTTATAGAATAGACTTTGGACCTCTCAGGAAATATAACATACAGTTAGATTTCATTATTTTCTGTATAAAGTTACGGAGGGGGATATGCTTTCATAGTTATTTCTAAAAAGCTTTTGACTGATTTATTAAAAATGGATCCAATATTGCAAAATAATTATGCCTTTTTCTATTTATTTATTGGATCAATAGCAGAATGAAATATGAACTACTTGAATATTCTTACCTCCATTTTGACATCTACAAATTCTTCTCCGTCTGCTTCGTTGCTTATAACAGAAGTAGAGCGGTCGATAATATTCTTAGAATCTGCGAGAAAAAATAAGTTAAACGCGCACTTACAAAGTAACCCAATTTAAAATGGTTAATTCTTTAGTAAAATCTTAAGGACCTGCAGTTTCGGTGTTATCAGGAGATGCTTGTACCATCACCATATCGTAGTAGTGGCCTTTAATGCTCATCAACTCCTCATGGTTGCCGCGTTCAACGATTTCACCGCTTTTGAAAACATATATCATATCAACGTTCTTTATCGTTGATAGTCTGTGTGCGACGACTATGGTGGTTCGACCTTTTTGAGCCTGAAAGCATCGAAAGGTTTTTAAATATATTGCAATATTTTAGTAAATTATCCTAATTTACTAATGCTGTTCCCCAGGATTAAGTATTTGTTAGTTTATTCTTCTTAGAGTTCTCCTGATCTTTCTGTTAACTTCTGTAAAGATTCACAATGCGTCCATTACTCTTCTTAAAGGTCATTAAAGGTCGTTACCCGTTTTTGTTCAACAAAGGTTACCTTGTCTAGTGCTACTTGTACTCTAGCTTCAGAAGCTGTATCCAGTGCGCTGGTGGCCTCGTCCAACAGCAAGATGTGTGGGTTGCGGATCAGAGCACGTGCGATAGCGATACGCTGCTTCTGTCCACCTGACAGTGACGCCCCGCGCTCGCCTACTAGTGTGTCGTAGCCCTGTCATACCAACACGACGTACTATTTAAGGATAAAGTTACTATTTGAAATCTATTAAACGTGAGTAATGCTTATATAAAAGTATGCTAGATTAGACTAAAGAAAATGCTTTCTAAAAGTAGACTATAGTTTTTCTTGAGATATCTAAAATAAATGACCAGGGGATTGTGGTTGTGACCCCATTTTATTTCATTCCCTTAGATACGTGGCTTTTTCCCAGTTTAGTGTTTTATTCACCACTTCACTTCGAAGCACTAAAATTACTAATAACCTCATGCCGTGTAAAACTCACCGATGGTAATTTCATAATAAAGTCATGTGCATTAGCCTGCCGTGTTGCAGCTTCTATCTCTTCATCAGTAGCGTCAGGGCGGCCATAGCGGATGTTCTCTCGGACTGTAGCATTGAACAGGACCGGCTCCTGGCTCACCAGGCCCACTTGAGATCGCAGCCAGCGCACCGATAGATCGCGCACGTCGTTACCATCAATGCACACCTGACAACATAGATTAGCTAATTTAGAGCGCGCGCACAAATTTTGAAAAGTCGATTGTTTCGTAGCTAATTTAACTGTTTAGTTGTACAACTAAAAATCGAGTAGTGTGCGCACCACCATATATGCTCATAAAAATTAAAGCGAGACTAACCAGTTGTGCGATAGTTTAGTTTCAGGTGTGCGCACGCTCTTACACAAAACTGTGTGAAAAATAGTTAAAAGATAAAGATGGGATATTATCCTGTATCAAAATGACAGGTCAACTTTTGAATTTGTAGGAAGGAATGATAAAGCAACAACAATTATGTATTTCATCACTCAATTATATCTTAGTTGCGTGTTATCTGTTAGTTCCATATGATTCAAGTGTACCAGAGTACACGATTGTATTTTTGATATGAAATAGTAATTATTTGCACATTAGTCTGAACACGAGGCTGATTTCAAGCACTTCAAATATTGTATTCACACTTTATCTGATTAAATACATACAATAATGTCTCGCATAATATGTAACAAAAACTAGTTACCTACTCAAAGATGCGATTAGCAGCATGTTTTCTACATGATACAAATATTTAAAATATTTGGCAAGGATCGGATTTGATCGAATTGGATGAGAATCGTCCAAAGTGAAGATAGTAAATTAACCAAAAATCCGCTAGTAAAGCCTGTTGGCTTCTAGTTACAATGCAGTTTAATTGTAACACTTACACTGCCGTCGACTACATCGTAGTAGCGCGATATGAGCTGTATGATGGTGGACTTGCCGCAGCCC
The DNA here is from genome assembly GCF_000836215.1 of Papilio polytes. NCBI lineage: Eukaryota > Metazoa > Arthropoda > Insecta > Lepidoptera > Papilionidae > Papilio > Papilio polytes. Next base: position 1,333,482 of record NW_013527693.1, on the reverse strand, counting down.
GAGTGCCCCACTAGCGCCACCGACTGACCTCTCTTCACACTCAAGCTTACGCCTTTTAAAACCTGTTTCATTGAAAAGAAGACGTTACTACAACTAACGAGAAAGATTTGGAAATAATACACAAGTTAACATTAAAATAATCTTACAGGAACATCAGGTCTAGATGGATAATGGAAGATGACATTTCGAAGTTCTATATCGCCGTTGATTATAGCTGGAGTAGTTCCCCGGTTCAACAGCGGATTAATTTTAGGCACGTTGTTGATCAGTGTGAAGATCTGAACACCTGCGCCGCGCGCCACGCCAAACACTTCCATCAGCATTGATGACATTCCGAACTGACCTGTGCCTGTCATCACTCCGAAGAACACCTGGAAATTAATAATTCGTAAGGTGATTTTATCAAACAGAAATTAATTTGAACGAATTTTGACTAATTCTTTAATTGTGCGTTTGAGTATGTAACTTAAATTTATGATAATATCTCACTAGCATTATAAATGCGAAAGTTTGGATGGGTGGATGGATGTTTGTAGCCTAAACCGCTGAAAGGATCTCAATGAAATATGGCATTGATGTAAAACAGTCTGGAAGAACACATACCTACTTTTCTTTTTTTATTCCTTCGGACGGAGTCGCTGGCGAAAGCTAATTTAAAACTAAGTTAAAATAACATATCACTGATACATATTTTCTTAAATAACCTCAAAAGAAAATTGTGTTTACTTACCGCTAACATAGTGTTAACATCGTACGTCTCAGGTTCGTCAAACATTAACTTGAAGCCGAACCAAAATGACAATGCGTAAGAACCGAAAATGCAAAAGTACAGAAGTCCCATCGATATGCCGTTGTACAAGGCTAGAATAAAGAAAATATTAAAAAGTCAGACTTAACGAGTAGTTAATTAGAAAAAAAATAACGCCTTTGGGCAGGTTTTACCTTTTTTAATGTTACAATCTCTTGCTTTAATTAGATGTTTTTCATATCTTTCGACGTCTTTATCTTGCCCACTGAATGCGTACACAGTGCGTATCGCGGATAGCACTTCCTCTGCTATTGAACCAGCCTTACCAGTTGATTCGGCCTCTTTTTTTGATAATCGAGAGGAAATCTGTTGATAAAAGTACGTACACTTCATTTCTGCGTTAAGGTTCATTAATGTTTACACAATTTTTTTCTTATCCGAATATACTGTCATTTATTTTAGGAAAGTGAGTACCTACATCCACGTTCTTCTTCATGGAACGTCATTTGACGTTCTTCCGCTCTTCCTAGACAATTTGATTCGTTGTATATTAAGTCATCTCCACTACCTTATCCTACTCCCGTCGGGGCACTGAGTTTTCGATCTCCAAATAATTCTATCATCCGTCATCTCAGTCACAGAAGGGAGTGCCTTCTTGATCATGTCTCCTTTTAACGCAATCCATCTCTTTCTAGGTCTACCTCTACCGATATTAATAGTATTTGAAAAGTTAGTTTAGCTAACACAAATGTATCTTACCCAACCTGCCATCGCAACAGGTATAAACGTGATAGGGAAGGAAATGAGACAGAGTAGCGCCAGTTTCCATCCCTTGATGAGCGCCATTACAACGCAGCTGACGAACGACGACTGGTAGAAGACAAAGTTAGACAACTTCTCACCAATACCGTCCTCCACTTTACTTATATCGCTGTTAAAAAAAAGCATCAATAAAGTTATTATTGATGCATACCGCACATCTTTGACTAATTTAACTATCTTAAAACTGTTGTGCGATTGTCGATTGTTTCGTAGCTAATTCAACTGTTTTGTTGCAAATAAAAATCGAGTAGTGTGCGCACCTCCATATAAGCTCATAGGAATCACAACGCGACTAAACAGTTGTGCGATTGTTTAGTCAATGATTTGAGCGTGCTCTTAGTAATCGCCTTCATAAAAACGCAGCATACGATCGTAGCACACATTCAATTAATTATAAAATGAAGTCCAATTTAAATTGCTTTACTGAGTACGTAATTACGATATTCTCAAAACACCACAAAAGACAATTAAAAAGTAATCAAACATCAATATTGAAATTAACTTACTCTGTCATTTTCTGGGCGAAATCTCCCGTTTGATGGGTATCGAAGTATTCGAAATCCTGATTCAAAGCAGACCTTAGATACTCGCATCTTATGTTATATACCTAAGAAGTAAAATATCTTGATTAATCGATCTATGTGTATTTAGGAGGTTTAAACAGACACACTCAGAGTAGTAAGTTAAGGGACACCACTAGAGCTCTGACTTTTAATCAGCTGATAGTTTAGTTGGACGCATAGTCAGTTTGGTTTAATGTGATTCTGTCAAAGTAAAGCGGGATCAAACTACGACAGCGCGCACACCTTTGACTAAACTACCACACAACTGTTTAGTCTTGCTTTGATTCCTATAAGCTTACATTGAGGTGCGCACACTACTCGATTTTTAGTTGTGCAACTAAACAGTTGAATTGGCTGCGAAATAATCGACAATCGCACAACAGTCGTGCGATAGTTTAGTGAAAGGTGTGCGAGCGCTCTAAATATTCACTCAGAGTATAACAGTAAGGTTCTTGATATTGATTTTAAACTCCCCAAATTATGTTATAAAACCAAAGTCAGGTACTTGAATACCAAAAAAATATGACTCTATTGTAATTTACCTGATTTAGGGCAGCTACATTCATAAGCACTGTCGCTGCGTACGATATAATAAAAGCGACCAAACCCAGTGCACAATTGTATATTACAAAATCACTAATAGCTGTTAGAAATACATCATTAGCGGGAGCTCCGGCAACCACTGACTGTCCGTAGTTCACCATAGCTTGCAGCACGTCGGAGAAGAAGATTACACTAAGAGGTATCGTTATACCGCACAGTGTTGAAAACAGGATAGACAGAAACATGTATATTTTATCCAATGTACTGGCGAATCGAAACTGAAAGAAAAAGGTATTAAGTAATATATGAAGTATGTGAATATATAAATGAAAGTATGATAATGTAATGAAATATGTGAATGGGTCTAGAATAGGTTAGGTAACCTTCTAATATTGCTATTGGCAGGTACACAAATTAATTTATGAAAATTAAATAGATTTTTGACTTACCAGTGTGAAAAATGATATATTCTGAACATTTTCGTATTTTCCTTCTTTAATACTGTAATTAAAAGTTTCAATTAAATGTATTTGATTTGAAATTGGACATAAAAACAAAATGGACTCAACAATTTAATAGCTAATACCATATTTTTTTAAACTACCTTTCACCGATTTATTTTTAATTTAATTAACGTGATTTAAATAAATATTGTTAGGAAATAGTAGGAAACAAAACGAAAAGTGGGGGGTAGTTTTATAAAACACTTGCAAGGAATCTCATAGGGCTCGGTCCGACAGTCCGTCATTCGCTCAAAAGCTCAAAAGCTGAGTACATTTCTAGTCGTCACCACGGAACAGTCGATATCTTTACATAGTTGACTATATTGTCTGTATTGTTGTCTATATTTTTTTAAATCATTTGTATCGAAATATCTAAAAATATACAAAGTGTGTACTCACTCGTTCGCATCTTTTATTGAGCCGTTCATACAATCAGGTTTAGCTACATCAACTGGAGAAATAACATCAACACTTTCTGCCTTTGGGCTCATTTTGACAAACAAAACACTTCACGAAGTTTCATATACATAGGTTGTACATGTGTCACATTCACGAGTCCTTTCAAACAAACTGGCGTCATCCAGATTAATTCAAACAGTTATATCTGTTGGACGTCTTAATTACTAATTAAATAGAGGAATACAAAACGAAAACATTTCGCTCTATGGTTCCGTTGTTTAAACTAATTAAATTAATTCATTAAATTGACTTGCATCAAACCATTTTTTGCGAAAAAATGACCTAGCAGTTCATCTACAGCTGTATTTTACAAATTTTATAATGTCTTGCCGTTTGTAAGACGAAATCAAACTTTGGCATCCATGCATCTGTATTTAGTATTAGCTTTTTTTAGGAGATAAGTGAAGAAAATCACGTGAATAAGAAATAAGAATGTAACAGAGCTAACTCAACAAAACGCGTTTTTTTCTAACGCACTTCCATGCTTTTTAAAGTGTCAAAGTGACCATTGTAATCACAGATCAGTAGATTTCGTGTCTAGCACCTAAATGTTATTCTGTTACATAGTATGGTATTATTTACGGAACTCTAATTATAACAAGAGTAAGCCTAGGTAATAAAGATTACTTATCATCAAACATCTGCCATTTTGCGACTATTATAATTAACATTGTAAAAATTAATTAAAGACACATAGGTAGTACAGAAATAATACGTATTTGTGGAGTAACTCGTTTATTTCGGGTTTACAGAATGAAAAATAAATATGTATTCTTAGACATTTATTTTACGTAAACTTAGTCTAATTTTTAATTTTATTTTGATCTAATATATTCTAAATTTACATGAGTTACTGAAAAATTAAACAAATGAATACGAAGCTGTAGGTTACTTTAATAGGAAATTGTTTATCTACCCTCCGTTCTAGTTTGAAACTGTATTATAGCAGGACAGTGCGGCCACCTTACTATGAGTAACTACCAAAGGTGTAAACGTACAAAATACAAAGATTTCATCGGTATCAATTACTTACATTACTTAAACAAATACTTTTTAGCGTGTTAATCACGTACGAGTAAGCTTAGGTAAAGTGTGAACTACCCTCCGCTGAATAGATGAAAAAGATCATTTTATTAACGTTATTTTGTTAAAAATCAATATTCTTGATTATAGTTTATCCACAGTCGTATTTAACAGTTAAAATTCAGTTGGCTAGCAATATTATAATATTTGTTATAGAATCTGGAGACTGACATAAGACCTCTTCGGAGCTCAGTTGCACTCAAAAAATAGAATATAACTAAGGTAAGCGTACCAGTAATTGATAGGTGATAGATGTTTCTTACACATTGCATTTTTTTTTTCAAATAATTTAATTGATACTCTGCAATATAATTATTGTGTAAGTGACGACCACTGAGGCCATGGACACAAGCAGAGAATAGTCGAATCGGAAAAAATACGCCATATGGAATGTGATAGCTCTTGATTGTATTAAATCTCGTAAAACATTTAATGCTGATCGAACTTCATTACCTGTAACAAATTATTTACATTACTAGGTTTCGTCCGCGACTCCGTCCGCGTGGAGTTCAAAAAAACAAAAGCTAGTAGCCAATGGGTTCTTCCAAAATATCCTTTACGTCTGTACCAAATTTCATCGAGGTCCGTTCAGCCCTTTAGGCTACAAACTCTAACAAACATCCATCTATCCATCTAAACTTTCGTATTTATAATATTAATAAGTATCTAAGATTTGTGCAACAGTAAAGTTATATATTGTTTCATGGAAGCGAAATTAACTACGTATTTGTGAATAACATCGATTTAGACATTGATATAGAGCTACTAAATGGGTCGGTGAAAAAGGTATGATAAATTTAGGTGAAATTCGTTAGTTTGTTATTGGTTAGTGATGTGAATATTAGCTACTGCCATCGTTCGCCCGTAACTCAACACTTTTAGTCTAAGTAATATTAAATTACATAATAAATACTTATTAAGCAGATACCTAATAAGTTTTGTCAATGCATGCGGAAATCCTTGTTTTTTATTTATGCTAGGCGGAAAAACCACAGTTTTACGATAAGACTCTTTTAATCAAGCTAAGATATGAAGCAAATAACTGTGTTTGCTTTGCCGAGCGCGAGTCCCAAATAAAAAGATTTCATTCAAGAAAACATCATGTAATTCTTACTAGTATTGTGAAACCTAGTTTTTTGTTACACTATTTTAACTATATACCGCATCTTACTTGGTTCTCTCATGACGAGGTAATGGTCCAAAATACAAATAATTCTATCTCTTTCTCGATATGCCTTCTCACAGTGATGAACGAGAGAGATGACAACAGCGGCACAAGTTGACAATCGCATCACACTGGATATCGTAGGGAAATAGTCAGTCTCAACATTCTGTAACAGATAGTTTGTATTGAACTCTCTGACATAATCTTCTCACTTCTACATACCATGAACCAGTATTGCGCATTGGAATTGAATGATTCAGTCGTTCCATATGTCCTACGTACTGGACTTATCATATATTTATTCAAATTACCTCAGAGATGATCATGTACCTCACAGCTATGTTTGTAAACCTCACCATGTCGATAAGTAAACTCAAACTATTTAATAGTATCTGAAAATCAATAGCTAGTGTTAGTCTTTGGATTATCCCCAACCATCACCACGCTCTGTCCCCACGTGGAAACAGATGAGAATAAAAAGTTTCATTCGTCCCAACTTTTGCGACGAGGGGACGGTTGGAACTTATTTTATTGTATAACGGTTTCATCTTTCACCTTATTGGTGATAGTGGGACTAACAGGTGAGACGGGTGAAACTATTATTCTCATGTGGGGACACCGCGGGATGACGGTTGGGGATAATCGTGTTGACAGACGAGAATACCAAAAGTATTCTGCACCAATGAAGATGCCCGTGTAAGAAGCGGGTGAAACAAAAAGAGAAGGAGAAATTCTATTAGATAAAAAAACTATTTTTATCTAAATGAATAACATATTTTTGAACAATGTCTCATATTCTTAAGAAAATTAAAATTTTTGCTTCCATTGTGACATGATTAAAAGCCCAGAAACGCTTGCTTCCCCGCATTCCATACAATTTGTTGATAAATGCACATTGCTCAATTAGCAACAGATAATATTTTCCAAGCAATTTTATTTCATCTGTTATATTTGATCCCACTTTCTTTAGACGAGGAAAAAAGTCTTTATCCACTTTTTTATTAGGGTAAAACCAATTATATTTAAACGCGCAATCTTCAATGAAACCCTGTTCTTTGCTTTCTCCACAATAATAGGCTAAAAGTAAATCGCCGAGACATCGTAAACGACATTCGATCTGCATAACTTGAGAAATGAGATCTAGTGTAGTCAAGATCTTTATAAGTAAGTAAACGTAGGCAATGGCATAAACAAATGGTGCCAGCCATCCGAAAGTAAAAACCCATGCAGTAAAATCACAAACACTACTCGTCGCCCAAATCAAGACGAAAAACGCAATCATTTTAACAATTCTTAATTTTATTTCTGAATAATATTTCATAGTAATAATATTATCAATTCTAGCATACTGTTTGAAATATTCAAAGCTGATGTCTCTTCCGTAGACCAATACAAAAGATATATCAACTAAATATTGGCATAAGTCGTATATCATTTGGATGACATCGGTAATTTTGATAGAAATATTAATTTCGCTGTATAACTTGGTAATCTTCCAATACAATGAAGAAATTGTTAATGATCCGAGAATAATTGCCATTAGCAAACTCTTGCAGAAGTAATAAGTCGGCTTGTTGATCTGTTTGTTCGTGTTACAGTTTAGTGAGAATAATTTAAGTAAACGATGAAGTGGTTTCAGAGTGTCGCACGTACGCGAAATAGTTCCCACATTGTTCTCTGGCACTATATTTGTTCGCATGTTGGCTGCACTGATTATTCCACTGTTTAACATCAACTCCAAGCTATAAATGCAGCACAATCAACGAGCGTTCTTCACGCGATTCTGAAGTGCATATATTTTACGGAACACTTTTTATACCAAGTAACCGTAACTAGGGTAGAGTAATTAGATTCATTTCGAACCATACAGAGGGTGGAGTATTTTTCATTACCAATGTTTTATTTCGTAATTTTTTTCCGCTATGTCGTAATCTCGTCTTTTCTAAATGTATGTCTGCAACATATAATAGTTGTTACATATTAGTTTTATTTTTATACATATTTCTCATAGTTATAGATAGTACAACTGTAATAGAATTAAATATAGAGTAATCCAAATGTTGAACTTTTTTTTTTCTTTTTTTCTTTCCTCTCACATATCTTCAAATTAATCCAGCAGTTTACGGTTATCTTTCTTTGAGTTGTTATTCGATATTTAAATGAAAAATACAACACCATGTTTGTACTCAATTATAGTACATTGTTATTGTATTCATTTATTTAAAACGCGTTGCTGTGCCGCCACGAACGATCGATAGCTAAATTTATTAAACTCGAGTGGTAATATTAATAAACGTAATGGAAAACTAAATTAACTTTCGCGGAAAGCAATAATAAAAATTGTACAATTTAAGTATATATGTATTATAAAACTGGATAATTAAAAATCTAATATTTAGAACAAAAGGTTGACTCCAGTTTTACCAACTGTAGGTGACATATTGCGTAATGATTGAATAACTTATTGTCGTGATTTCCAACGTTAATAAAAATCAAGCAAACATCAGAAATTGACAAAATTCTTTTGAAAACATTACCGTGGCGGAAGCCACTGCGTTTCTGCCATCTATATTTCCCGCCAAACCAGTGCCAAATGTCAGTTTCAACGCCAATATAATTGTTCTAATGATTGTTTTAAATGTTATGCGATAAAAGAGGTAAAACATGAAAAAAAAAAACAACTTATTAGCACACAGTATAGGAGCCCTATAACACTGTGTTCGTTAAATTGAATTCTTATAAAACCTTTTGATTTGCACAGACTTAACTTTTTAAATTGTCTATGGCAAAGATGTAGTAAAAAAAAATAATACTCTTTACCTCTTTGTAAGATGCTTTACTCTTTATGTCATGTGTAACAATGACAGCTGTCAGATTTAATTTTATATTTATGAGCCATTATTTTTTTGTTAAATCTAAATTTTTTAACTAATGTTGGTCGATATATTGCTTATTATCTGAACACAAATGCAAAGTTTCGAAAGTATTTATCGTTTCCTACAGTTAATAAAGAATAATATGTGATTGATTATAATTTTTCCCAGGATTAGAGAGTAATGTTGTCAACAGCAACTTTCTAAGGTTTTTACTAAGTTATTTGGTATTTTGTGAAACTAAAACATATAAGTAAGTTTCTTTGTGTACAAATAAAGTTAATTGAAGTAAGGATAAGGACCTAACAATGCACATGCCGTTACATTCAGTATGTTTTGATGTCTTTTTAACTTTTTAGACATGGGTGGCTGTCGGTGTTCCTATCGAAACTGCGCTGTTAAATCTGATGGAAAAACTCATATGTTCCATTATCCAGTATTTGATAAAGTAAGGTGCCATCAATGGATTGTGAATGCACGTCGTCTTGATTTTCTCGACTTGAAAGTGTCTCAAGTTAAAAACAGAGTCATATGTCAACATCACTTCAAAGATGAATATTTTATGAATTTTACGGTATGCATTTGATATATATAGTTTTCACTCACTTTTCCACAAAATATACTACTTAATTTCTAATATCTATTTTTTTTCAATTTCAGAAAGGTAAACTTACCTTTGACGCTGTGCCTAGTGAGGATGGGCCATATTGTGATATAAGCAAATTGATTGAAAACCCACATGATTTTTCTAAACTATACCCAATTGTTGTTGAAGATATAGAAAATGATGTATGCCCATTGGATAATAAGAAAGCTAATTTTTCACTGAAGTATTCAGATTTCTTAACAAACTCCGAGACACCCGAATCATCATTCTTAAAAACTGAAGATGACAAATTAAAGATAACACAATGTACTGATTTAGCTGACATTAATTTTATATTAGGAAATAACTTAGATGAGAAGTTAAGTAACATTAGTATTAGTCAAGTTTTAGATAATGTGGATTTATTCAATGATAAATTAACTGCAATCAAGAGTAACACAAGAAATTTCCAACAAGCATATCCAGTGCTTATTGTGCCTCCATTCTCTCAAATAACTAATTCTGGAACTATCAAGAACAATGAACATCCCGAAATTATTATGTGTTCAACTAATAATAATGTTAAAAACATTTCAAATACATCTAAAATAAGACCAAAAGTAAGGATAATATCAGAGAAGAAAATAACAGAACCTGTGTCACTAAAGGGTCACTTTAAATCTATATCCCCATCCATTGTGGTCAATCCAGGTTTGAATCAAGATGTACAACAAACAAATGATGTTACAATGATGCAAATGGTCCCTGATAATGTTTCCTTAAATCAAACAAAACCAGTCAATTTGATTGAAATTGATGTAAATATGCATGAACCTATAATATTACAAAATCAAACTCCATTGCCTGAACAACCAACACAAAATATAACACCACAAAATAACACATTAAATGAAAATTCTACTAAAAGTGTTGAAAATTCAAAGTCGCTACTAAAAAAGAAAACTCCCTCAAAAAGAATAGCAGCTATACAAGAAAAAAGAAGCTTTAATAAAAAGTTGAAGAAAGATCAACAATCACAGAGTGTACAAATGGAAGAATCTAAGTCCGTGGAAGTAAAACAGATTGAAAGTGAAAAGTCCCAAGAAAAAGTTCAAATACCTAAAATGGATACAGCACAAAATGGCGATTATTTATCTCGCCTCGAAGCTAGAATGTCAAGAATGGAAAATCTATTATTAAATAAAATAGATCAAAACTCACAGAAAATAATCGACCTAAAACAAACTTTCAGAACATCAACACAAAAGAATAAAAACATTTCTACACAAACAAATGAAAATGATGCAGTTTATAAGAAATATTTATTCAGGGAAATATCTGAATATTTAAGTTCAGAAACCAAAAATCTTCTTTATGAGGAACTATTTATTAATGATCAGTTTACACAAAAACCAAATTTGAGATCAAGAGTTAAACAGAGAAGGTATAGATAACACAGCGTATTTTGAATAATAAAATAACTTTGAAACTCGTGGAATGTGTTCATGACTTAATAGCTAGATTTTCTGCTATTAGCAGAAAATGTAAGCTAATTCTTCATAATTCAACATAATTTTACATATAAAATGTTTTATATAACAATACAGCCTATTATAAATGATCTTAGTTCTAAATGTAGCTTACAAATGCAATCATGTTATAATCAGAAACAAACTAAATGTGTAACAACCAAGACCGTCACCAGGCAATCTAGGCTAGATCTAGAAGGCTAATTTGTCATAATTTACATTGGAGATACATAGCTTGTGAGTAAATTGTAGAATTTAAAAAGTAACAGTAAATTTTCTAGTTATGTATGATAGTACAAATTGTATGGAAAAAAGTAGAGCAAAAAAAAGTCTAACTTGGAAAAGTCTGCCCGCCTTTTTTGACCGACTTCCCAAAAGAAGGAGGTACTCAATTCGTCTGTATGTTTTTTTTTTCTTATACTCTAATGTGCGCAAAGGTTAGTTCCATAATATTCCACAAGATGTTTTATTCACCGAGTCAGGCCGTAGCAACAATACATGTGGTTACGCCATACATTTTAAATTTGTAGGTTAATTAAGTGTTTTTTTATAAATTTAATGTAAATTATTTAAAATATTTTAAGTAAGAGAAAGTTATAAAATAAAACCTTACATAATACTTTTTAAATAAAAGATAATTTATCTTAGCGTGTATTTTTTAATTTGTCTAACATTATAAGTGGTTACCACGACTATAAACATTTTCCCCCTGAAAGGTGTAATTTTTTGATCTTTACTACGCACAGCGCCATCTTTGTTTCAAGTTTGTTTTATTTCAACACAACTTCTTGAGTAGGAGATGGGCCCTTTAGCCTACTTTGGGTATATTAGCTAACTGATTAAAAACCTTAACAATATTTATATACTTTCAATCAGAATTCTTTTTTGAGATTCCAGAGTGGAACTATTATGGTAGAGCCAGTTGCCAACTATTTTAGATGCATATAATTTCAGTCTCCGTTAAGTGCTATTGTAGCGTCTTCCCGGCTTTATCACCAATCGTATATCGTAATTTTAGTTCCAAATTAATTTAAAATGTCTACATTTGCTGGCCAAAGCTTAGAGTAGACTTCGGGGTTTAGTTTTAAGAATAAAATTGGAATCGATATTCACCTACTCAAAAATTAGCCTTATGGTCTGAAGGCAATATGCAGGAAGTCAACGCAATGGATACCATTAAAAGAACTGCGCTGTACTTCCTGTCGTTCAAATGTGAAAAATGATATTTCCTTTTTGTTAATTAATTTAGAATTCTGATTAATCATTCCATCCTGACAGTGCGGTCTGGCGAGCCTCGCATCATCAGTCAGTCGGGAAGCAGGTGTCGGTCGAGCGTGACGTGTGAACCTCATAGCTCCGCGGTTGCGACTTCGGCGAACCAACTGTTATCTCTTATCATTATAAAAATGATACATCGAATTACCTCACGAGCGTGATAAGAAGTACTCCACTACACTATAAACGGTCCTTGTTTTCGATTGAGTACGTTGTAATATTATTACGAGATAAAATCGTTTAATATTTTACTCGTAAAAATCATGAGAAATTTTAGAGTATAAATTTGTAATCAAAAAGTAGTGTTAAAGTTTAATAAAATGAAATATTTTGTGAGTTTTTGTTTGTTGTTTATCGTGCATTCGTGTTGTTGTAGTCCATGTAAAATATCTGAAAGCTTAAACATTACTGGTGGTGTTGAATTTGACAATGGCACAGTGTTATTCGATGGAGTGCAATATACACGGAAGACATGGTATGACCTAGAAGAGGATGGAATAGTAACCAGATACGGTTGCCCGTGTATTGGTAGAGCTTGCTTGTGGAAATGTTGCGGAGAAGGGCAGGCTTTCTTCAACAAATCGTGTCTGAACACAGACTATAGTGCAGTGAACCCTTTCAATCCTTCAGTCCACAAAGGAAAAGATCAAGTGGATTTTGCATCCAACAAATTCTTCTTCATGTATACAAGATTATGCACCGAGAGGTACCTGGTGGACCCGAATACTGGCAGAGAAGATATATTTATACAAGAGGTATTTTTTTTTAATTCAAAACTTTAACGATAATATTTACAGCTTCAAAGTGAACGTATGTTTTATTTGACAATCTATGATTTATTCCTACCCACATAATTTACGGAGAGCGAAAATATATTTATACATCACTTACAGATCTATTATCATTTTCATTTATTTACTTCCTTTCCCGGAAAAACTTAATATAACTTGACAGGACTGACATGGTAAGTTACTCATTATTTACACACGTTAGTCCTTGTTGGCTTATCTCTAAGTCAATATTGCTATAAGCCGTTAGCCCACTTAATACAGAACTTCAAGATGTATTTTGTATTGTTCTGTGAGTTCCAAGTTGACATATTTGAATTTTTTATATATTTGAATTAAGGTATCTTTATATCGGATTAGTTCCCAATCTATGACAATGCCCAGTTTTCTCAGTTAGGCTAATAATCACTATATTTCGATTATATCCAAGTTGTTTTACATATATTAATCCGTTTGTTAGAATTTCACAAGTTTCTTATGTTCTCTTATCACAGGGTTAATAAATGATAAGATAAGGAAATTGTATTTACTATCGTTCATGAAAAATTACATCGTTTTTTTAATCTAAAATCGAAACAAATATACAATAATTAATCAACAATGACAATTCTTTTGCCGCCAAATATTTTTCACCACGATTAACCAAGTTTATGTTAAAGTAAAAATTGCAAGAATTGAAATAAAAGTTCATATTTTTTCTTCTTTAAAAATGGACTTGGAAATTTTTAATTTAGCTGAGAGGCTTTTCATTTGGGTGCGTAAAATATTAAAATATTCGCACCTGAACATCTTTCATATTTTATACCTTAACTCCTGTTTGTTTTAAAAATGTTTGTCTTTGTGTATTATACATTTTTACTTTCCGTGTATCTATTTCTGTTACTTATTAGTCACGAAATATAAATGACGATTTTATCAATACTAAGTAGAGCTTTGTAATGCTTAAACATGTAAGTAAATTATGTTAATTACTGAGCCATTTAAAAGGAGATAATTAGAAATAACGTGAAGTCTAGTCCACCACTAACAGTGGTTTATGATGGAAGCGAGTGTAGTTGTTGAAAATCGTTTACATACATTTTGTTTATTTTGTTTTATTTACAAGAGAGAAATTGAAAGAAGTAATTTTCTTCCAATTTCTTACTTATAATTATTATAAATGCGAAAGTTTAGATGGATGGATGTTTGTTAGAGTTTGTAGCCTAACTGCTGAACGGATCTCGATGAAATTGGGTATAGATGTAGAGGATAGTTTGGAAGAACACGTAGGCTACTTTCTTTTTTAATTTAACGCGGATTCAGTCGCGGGCAAAAGCTATCCTCCCATAAATTCATGAAAAATCTTAGTGAAAACTAATTGTTAAAAGTATCCAAGCATGCAAGAAAGCTAAGGTAATAAAAAAAATTATATCTGCAGATCCATTAACCTCACGAAATCTCTGTATTGACCCCACTTTAATAGTAGCGAAGATCGACTTTGAACTTTGCTAATGCATGATATTGACCAAATGTATTATCTATGCTTTAAAATTTAATCTGAAACACTTCTAGGTTATGTTGCGAATTCAAATCCTTGGAGACGAAACAAAGAAAATTATAATTTAATATGAATTCAGTTTTAATATCGCTAAGTTCAATTAAAATTAACTTAGAAATACATTACGAAATAATGAACTAAGTCTAAATGATTCATATGTTATATGCGCAAGATTACGCTTAGTCATTGACAATCTTGCAAATTCCGAAATCTGCAGGCATTGTAGCGGTTGGTAGTTCTCAGAAACCATAACTTTATCAATATTCCACGGAAAATTACACAAACAAGAACATATCAAAGCGTCATTGTTAAATTGGTCATTGTTGTTTAATTCGATTGAAGTAATTCATATTTTGTTATCACAAGCAATGGTTGTAACCAAGTTCATTCATTAATCCATATTATTTGGCATATTAAAATATGTAAACAGGTGTTCGGGATAAATTCGTAATTCCAGAAGTAATGTTTCGTGTTATAAGTATAACTACTATTGTCTTTTCTTAATAATAATATTATTTAATTTATACTTATATTGTAAAGAGGAAAAAGTTGTATTTTGTATGTATTGAAATAACTCGAAAACTACTGGGCAGTAAGTAACCTAGGTTTTTTAGTTTCACGCCGACGGTATCACAGGCAAAAGCTAGTTTCAAATAAACTGAGATTTTTACTACACTGGAGACTTGCGATTCGTAGTATTAGCAGAATGGTCCAGTTTCTGGGATAAAAATAAAAATGTTAAATAATCCTTCACTTTTGTTTTATGAGATACATCTGGATTAACAGCTGACAAAAACCATTACATTCAATTGCAAAGAATGTAAAATCACGACAAGATAAATTGAATTTATGATGTCATCTCAAACTTTTCTTTGATATTAATTTATTTACATTGATTATTTACGAAAATTGCTACATTCTGCAAGTCAAAGAGTACAATCTAATAATTTGTAAATATGTAATGTATATAAATAGTACTTATATCTTTAAACTATAATAGTTGTTGACCGCGTCTTTGTCTAAGCAATATTAGGATAAAGAAGTAGCCTATAAAATGCCCGTCTATGTCAGCTACCCTTTAGTGAGGGACTGGTCGAAATCGGCTCAGCCGTTTCGAAGATTACCCGAAACACACGTGGCTTGCGGACAGACAAGAGGACAAAAAAATGTTTAAATGCATTTTTTGTTATCAGTAACGCTAACACATCATCTTCCCAAAATCTGAAATTTTTATTAGTCATATATATAGATAAATTCTTGAGTTAATATTTTCATACATTCATGCGATGTGCGGCCGACGGCGTTGCGACTAGGCGGAATAACTTCCTTAGGGAAATGAACTCTGCCGTAATTTACCGCTCGCATGCACCTCCCGTACAAACTCTACGTGTGTTTCAAAATAATTTCTTACTTTTAAATTAATTAACAAAGAGAAAAGTGTGAATTGATTATTCAGTACGGGAAAATATCTTACTTCATTAAATCTGATATGTTTAAAACTAATACAAATTAGGAAGTAATTTATATCAAAGATCGGGCGGACATCTTTGACTTAACTGTTTGCGATTATCGTTTTCACAAGCAATTCAATTGTTTAGTTGCATAACTAAAAATCTTGTAGTGTGCGCACCTCCATATAAGCTCATAGAAATCCAAGCGAGACTAAAGTTGTGCGATAATTTAGTTTCAGGTTTGCGTACTTTACGTAGTACTTACTGTTTATAAATGAAAATACTACAGTTATATGTCTATATTATTCTGGTTAAAGAAGTGTAAGACAAAGTGTTTACAATGCAAACTGAAAAAAATACCAAAAAGCTGTATTTGACAACTTAAGTAAACTGTAGCTAAATTTCTGTATGAACATAGATTGGGATGCCTATATTTGTATGTTTCCGTTTTTTTTCCGTAAGATAAGGTAACATTTTCAAAGTAAATATATACGTAAGGCTATGCACACTACAGTATGTTTTTTTTAGCATTAAAGTCGGTAGAATCTAGTATTCAAAGAAAAATAGTAGTAGTAATCAAAACTACACAATTAACGTCGTCCTAATAACGTGTTTATCACTAATATTACGTTCAATGGGTTTCGAAGAAGATAAGCTTTGTTCCATTAATATAATGGTTAAAAGTTAATATGTTGTTAATTAAGAGAAAAGAAATAAACAAATTTACTAATTTGAAGTAAATAAATTAATCGATTACACATGTAAGTAACGTATCCTTAAGTAATAATGTTAAACTAAAGTAACTTAAGTAATTTTAAACATTCTAAGGATTTGATGCATATTTTATTGTACATAATGTCGTTTCGAGGTAGAAGTTACATTGAACAAAATCCTGGAAAACTACATAAAGTGTGTTGAATATTTACAATGCAAATAATTTGCTAATTGAGTGGCATGTAGGCGGCGCCACGATGCGATAACAATAAAACGGACCTTGCTAATGCAACCTGTACAATTACCTTATCTATCCAATATGTACCATTAAATATTCATCAAGGACATTCCATATCCTGATGATGAAATGCTAGCTAATTACTTTTGTATCTGTCAACAAGTTAACTACAAAGACATATACAGGGTGCAGTCCATAATGCCACTAAAACAACTATGTAGAAAAAAAATAGAAATAATTTTATTGAAAAACAAGAGAATGAATGGTGGTGGTTAATTTATATGTGGTTATGTTAGGGAGAATGTGAGACTTTTTTTGCAACTAAATCGATTGGAAATATTGTTCGTTGTAGTTTTTACTGGGGTTTCTCATTTAATAATTTGCAATCATTAAATTGCATTGCTAAAGTACGTAATACACAACTATATTTAGGTTCTAATTCTTATTGTATAACAATGTAAGTTTTGCAAGATTTACAACCACAATTAGAACGTCTGGCGTTAAATTTACTTGCATACATTTATTGCAACGAGCACGCTTGTTACATACGTATAGTTCATCATACAATGCAAATACATTGCAACGCATTCTGAAACAGAATAGGATGAAAATATTTGCGTCTAAATGACAATCCTACTAATAATATAAATGCGAAAGTTTAGATGAATGGATGGATGTTTGTTAGAGTTTGTAGCCTAAACGGCTGAATGGATCTCGATGAAATTTGTCATAGATGTAGAGCATAGTCTGGAAGAACACATAGGCTACTTACTTTGGTTTTTATTTAATTCTACGCGGACGGAGCCACGGGCGAAAGTTAGTATAAAATAAAGTAAAAGAAATGCTTAATACAGTCATTTCCGTTTTTAGTTCATGTAGTTAGCTAATAAATCCATTTATTTCAAAAGGTTACTATTTCAACGATACAATAATATTATTCATCGCAATTCATAATAATGAGACCCGTGAGAACTTTGACGTAGTCATTTGTAAATTTGGCGCGAAAATAAACCAGCTACGTGTTCTAACACAAAATCATGGCGCCCATATTGGAATGCTAACAAAGGCATATTTAAGAGCCCATATACATGGTACACTAAAGACGCGCGTTTACAATAGTAGGGGAGCCGAAGCGGGGATTTCGGGATTTACAAGCTTCAAACGATAGTGAATAGAGCTAACGCGTTTTTAACTTTAGGATAATGGATTATGGGACTATAGTGTTTGATTGAGAGCATTTTGATGCGTTAAGAGATACCAGAATCTACAGAAATATCCCTTTAGAGATCAATACAAAATTGAATAACAAGCGTAAATCGATTGAATATTGCTGCTCACTCGTAAATCATTGGATAAAGAATAATAGAGTGGGTCGATTCTAAGTTGTTTCTTTCGAAATTGCTTTATTGTTTTACTTTCTGTAATAGTAATTAAAAAAACCTAAATTGTCATATTTTTACGATATTACAACACGTAAATCATGCCAAACCTTCATACATGATATAAAATCACTTTTCCATTA
Source organism: Papilio polytes (assembly GCF_000836215.1). Lineage (NCBI taxonomy): Eukaryota > Metazoa > Arthropoda > Insecta > Lepidoptera > Papilionidae > Papilio > Papilio polytes. Next base: position 1,315,083 of record NW_013527693.1, on the reverse strand, counting down.
TTTCAAGGCTATTTTTTAGCGTTTTTATCTGGAGAAATGTTTATTTCTCCTGAAAAAAATAATCACTGACCCTGACGCGTATTTGCACGTCCTTTATACGTTCAAAATATCTCGTATGCAAGCTCTCTAAAACAATCTCAGCTCAAATATTGTTTATTGTTACGCCAAGCTTGTTATTATTTCGTGGGCTTGCGTTTCGTGAGAATAACCGTATGTCTGAAAAACTTAATACGATAATGGCGTTTTGAGGCACTTTTGATTAAGTGTTTTTATGTTTTCAATGTAATCATAGTACTGCAAAGAGTGTTAAGAACCTTTGAAACGAAATTAGTTTGCGCATGCCAAAAATAATAGTTGAATACTGTGTTGTTTATTTTATCAACGGTTTTGTGTCCAAAATAAGAATCGAGATTTAATATGTAGATGTGTTACAATAGGCCAGCGAAATAAATCTACTGTCCTAAAAATAATTCCAGTGCTGTATTACTGTCACAGAGTAACTAGTTATCTCTAAAAATTGATCTCTATACTAAATATTGGACGGACAACCAACCGTTATCATCGCTAAAAGTGTAAAATTTTGTACCAGTTAAAAAGCTGAATGGCCCATGAGGGGATCGAACCCGCGACCTTCGCGTTATTAGCACGACGCTCTAACCAACTGAGCTAATGGGCCGGTTGTATTTTTCAAGCGAAAAGAAAAGGTCTTTTCAGAAATTTATTTAGTCTTTTTGCCGGCAAATAACAAATACATGATGCTACTTTATCTAGAAATAGCTGTGGCTCGCGACTTCACCCGCGTTAAACATAAGAAAATATAGCCTATGTTACTCACCGATAAATTACCTTTTTAAAGGTGCAGGAATTTTCATAATCGGCCCTGTAGTTTTTGAGCTATTGTAATACTTACAAAAATCTAAAAATACAAATCTTTCCTCTTTAAAAGATAGAAGATTAAGCCAAATGATAAGTGAACAACTAGCGAATGCTTTTGCCTTTCAAACTATGAATTGATAATAAACTTACGAGACAATGTTCTATCGAAAGTAAGACATTGAGAGTGGGTGTCCTTTCGTATCAAATTTAACATTATTAAAGCGTCGATTTGCATAAGTCTTGAGTAAATTATTTTGACTTACTGCCAGAATACATCAAATTCTTCATAGCAATATAATTGAGGTACAGATTTGTTGTTATAACACATACCCTGAACATTAGTGGCGGTAAACATACGTTGTTTTATGTGTTTGTTTATATAATAGATTGTTACGAACATATATACTTAGCCATCGAGTAAATAGCACCAGAATTATCCGGCTTTAACCGCAACACAACAGCGATTAGCTTTTTTTAGAATAGTACTTTAATGGGCGAGGGAGAGGAAACTACGATCAACAGATGAATGAACGTCGAAAGAACTCTTCGTTCAATTATATGTTCGTTTGATTCTTATTATTTAATAGGTATTTAATTAGATCATTTGAATTATACGCACGCTTTAAATATAATTTTGACAATAGGTTATGGCTCCATAAAATTGTTAATTGTCACTTGACATAGGAGTTGAGGCACACGGGGCAATAATCAGTGCTATGAACAATGAAGGATGACGAACATCGGTTAAAAATAGATATCTAATAGGCGACCTCGAAATTAGCATTATGATATCTGTTTTACTAAGCGAATTTCATTTATAAGGCTTACATAAAGAAGGTTTCTATTCCCGCTTCCAAAAAGAGTCGAAGATCTCTCTTTTTTGCATCAATGACGTATTTGTGTACGTAAATTACTATTCTCATTGAAGCTACACCAATTTGGACATAATTTTGGCATGCTCTATACAACTCATTAGACAACCACATAAGTAAATTATAAGGCAATTTCAAAGACAATCATATTAGTTAGTATGATTTCGTTTTATTTTTTATTACCGTAATTACTGGAATGAAATGACGCGTGAGTAGTCAGTACTCCTATGAATTAAAAACAATTTATTTTATAATTCTTACAGTGACGGAAAATCCAATGTTTTTTTAAATCCACAAAGCCAGTTATAAAACGAAAAGCGGAATTATTTTCCAATCGTCTGACGTCCGTTTTGTTTTTTTGAATGGCAGAAACATGGCTGATATTTCACATCCGGTCGTCGATCGATTTGTTTTACATGTCTGATCTAATGCATTTACGTTTTAGATAAGACAAACAATATTTAAAATAATAGTTAAACCGCCCACCCGGAACTCACGCAAGTATTTGAAATGCTCATATTTTAATTTCCCACGCGAAAAAACAACCACATGGGATTCTTTATCTAATAAAATAATTCATCCTGTTGTGGTTTTTGCAATATACTGGTGTAAAAAAAATAGTAGTTGAAATTTAACAGACGAATCGCTTATTAAATACTAATAACTATAGTAGAAGTAATTTAATTCCTCTACTAATCTTTTTAAAATTCGAATCATATTTGGTATCATATTAACGCAGTAAAGAATTTCTCCGTACTCTTGAAATGAAATAAATCAGGACTGATATCGTATAATTTATATTTAAACATTTTTATCAATGATGCGAAATTATTATGAAGTAACACTTACGAGCGTCCGTTTCGATAATCTTATCAAAATGACCGAAATTGCTACATTGGAAGTGTATCATTGAAGCAATTTTGGCCTTTTCGGCTCTGCAATTATTTTGTTATCTGTACATTATGAACTTTTTAATTAACCATGATAGTATATTTAATTAAAAAAATGGTATGACTCTGCCTTGTACGAATTAAAAAGAATGTATACTATACCCCAATAACCTAAATGCCTCCAGTACTAATAAATCGATTCTAATCGCAATTAATAAATCAGCAGTTGCAAGAAATCGGGGCCACAACCTCTAGCGGTTAAAAGGTGACAATATCACCTTCGCAGTGTCAAAGTGCTACGAGGTTTTGTAGTAATGATATCGTAGCAAACCTCTACGATACTTTTCGCATTACACTATCAAAATGTAGAGGTTTTTATAGCATTATTTTGTATCAATACTCGTAACATAAATAGAAATATTTGTTTGTAAAATAATTTAATAAATTTAAACTAAGTACTGTAGGTAAAAAAATCTTTTGCCTTATTTATTAGTGAAAAGTTTGGGCTTGAATTAGAGTATTGTTATGTACATTTATTTTTTGACATACTTCACTACCTTCAACAATTTATTAGTTATAGAAAATAAGTTTTTTTCTTTTTGACCGACTTCCCAAAAGAAGGAGGTATTCAATTCGATATGTTTTTTTTTATTTTTTTTTATGTGTGTTACGGCATACCTCCGCTGCTAGTTGACCGATTTGGATAATTCTTTTTTTAGAATGCGAGTCTTTACTTGTCGACACCGAGAAGCGAAGTATGGCTCGATCCGTCGAGATACTGCGTTGATATGATGACCAATACAAATGATGATTTTCGCATGGTGGCGCTAGTGTGCTATCCCGAGAAGACGCCAGAAGATGATAGCCCAATACTCTATATCACATATGCCATTGGTAAGTAATAAATATATAACTAGGTAAATGTACTTAAACAAATTTTCAGTTTTCATCTTCCATAACAAGATATAATTTTTCAATCTAAATATATTTTATGTCGTATTTTATAACACATCGGAAATTTAATATCCTTGATACATTTTAAGTTCATTTTGTTGCCGGTTGTTAAACACTTGTAAGCTGACAGTTTTAGAAAAATAGCTTAATTGTAGGCTTAGGACGACAAAAGGCAGGTTATAACCGTAACGGAAATAAAATATGGCTTGGGCAGGTGACCTTTTATGGTACCTTCGTAGCAATTAGCGTAAAACGGACGTCCTCTGATATATGCAGACGTGATACAATGCCTAAGGGTACAGTTATTTTAAAAAAACAAAGTTCATTCATATTAACAGTACAAAATTATATTGATCCTAAGTGATATGCGCATTACGAATTAATTATTTTTTTTAGAATAGAAATCAAACAAATAAAGTATCTAAATTATGTTAATACGTATATTTTTAAATGTAGTTATTAAAAAATATCTTGATACTATACTGTTTTACCATCCACTATAAAAAGTTTTGTTTTCAACAATTAATCCATGGGGATCTTTATCAATTTATTAAGTACTTTGTCATAATGTGTACCTTTAGTGTGATCAGTTTTGATGTCATCCATCAAACTCGTAGTCTAAACGTCCAATATTACGCCTTCGTTTAAGTTAATGGGCAATTTGCTTTTACGACGAGCCTACGCTTTTTTATTGGGGCTTAATTTTGTTTGCTAACGATTCGGTTATTTCAATAGACGAAGACTACGGCAGTAGGTAGTGACTTAAACTATTAAAGACTAGCTGTTCCCATTCGACTTTATCCGCATGAAATTATGAAAATTTTATTTTATTGTTTTATTTGTCAAATTATCAAATCACAACTACAAATTTCAAAATGACATGACATGAAGACAACCTTGCTTACTTGATGTTGGCAGCAACTTATGGTCTCTTTCCCACATTAGGGTTTTTATTTTTAGTTTATTCAAAATATTTATCCCCAAGTTTAATAGTGTGAAAATATATAGCCTAAAGCGTGACGTATGAGTTATTCAAAAATATGCTGTAATTGCTGACGTCTTAGGCAACAAAGAAGTGTGTGTTTACGCTTTATTATGATAGTAAAGATAGTCTAAAATTATAATTTTGAAAATGATTTGTCCATGTATGTGTACCCTAATATCAGATATTATTCAACTAATTTTTGTAAGTTAGAGTATAAGGCTAAGTTCACATATGCCGTTTGTTTATGCTACCTCCACCCTACACTGAGCCGTCTACAAACAAATTTGTTTCATAACTCAGCGTCTAACACATCGCTAGGTAACCTAAACCGTTTCCCGCTATCAATATCGGTTGTGGAGTTGACGTGGTTGTATGTCAGGAATAACACTCGAGTAATGTCGGTTTTTAATACCTTGTCTTTATGACATACTTTAACAGCTGTCCTTTGAAGTGTATAAATGCTTTATTGCATTTGTTTTATTAACATATCTTTTGATTGTTAAGACCATGAAGATATTATGTGACACAGGTCTTGCATGATCATTTAAAGTGGTAATATTATAGTTTTCGCCTGTGATGATTTTATAAATTAAATATTAATTACCTCTTTCAAATGAACGCTTAAGTTATGTAAAAAAAAGAACATCTACATTTGAAATATCTATACTTCTATACTATTATAATGACGCGTAAACACACACTTCTTTGTTGCCTAAGATGTCAGCAATTTTGAAATAATTCTTTTTTTAATAAAAAGCCTTACATTTACGTAACGCTTTAGGCTATATATTTTCACGCCATTAAACTTACTGGATAAATATTTTGGATAAAACCACTACTGTGGGAAAGGGACCATAAGTTGCTGCCAACATCAAGCAAGCAAAATTTCCATAGTAAGGTAATTGGTATTTGGACATTTGAGAATTTGATAGATGTAAATAATTATTAAATAACGTTTTTAATTTCATGCGGATGAAGCCGCAAAGGGACAGCTAGAATCGATATAAAATTAGTAAAATGTTTGTAAAATGTTTGACTGTCTGATTAAATTTTGGATTTGAACAAATTATAGAAATTTTTATATTGTTTCAGGGCTTATGATATCAATTCCCTTTCTGTTGGCCACGTTTCTGGTATACGCATTCATCCCCGAGCTTCGGAACCTGCATGGTATGTGCTTGATGGCGTACTGCGGAGGCTTGATCGTTGCCTACACGTTCCTGGCTTATCTCAAGCTCCATTCAGGCAAGATTGGAGTTGCCATGACTGGTTGTTATATCATAGGTAAGTTATTGACGCATTTTTTAATTACCTTAAATTTCCCTAAGCGTAAGGATAGGTTAGAAAATTTTACTTATACGTAATTATCTACAATTTATTACTAATTCTTTTTATCGAGTTATTTAAGTTTTGTATAAAACATAGCATGAATTCGCTCAGTTATTGTAACTAATATAGTGACCTACTAAAGTACATGCGATTCTAAAAAGCTGTTGTCGGTCATAAAATGAACTGACTGAAAAATTTACAGCCTTACACATGTGACACGCGAGCTTATGTCACGCAAATCACGTCTAACAAGTAATCAGTACAATTAACGTGGACACACCTTGCGGTAATAATTTTTTTGCTAGTTAATTACGATGAGTTTTAATTTAATTACAACCCTTGGGTGCGGAGAAAACACAATGGACAGTCGTCTACATAATTACATAGAAATCTAATTGTTATTTTATTAGTTAAACATTAGTTAACGGAGATGGTCCAAAATGATATAGAAACCAATTGTTATTGTTTTCATCTCAAAGGTAGCCTCAGATTTAGTCTATCTGTATGCCCTCGCCACAGATAATTCTTTTCTTTTTTAATCGTAATGCTATCATATAAAGTCTAGCGTAAAGAATAGCGACATATTTCACCCATCATCATCATCATCATCATCCACTTGCCCTTATCCCTTATGGAGGGTCGGCACAGTATGTGCTGCTCTTCCATACATCTCTATCAGCCGTCATATCTGAATCCACTCCTTTCTTAAGCATATCCTCTTTCACACAATCCATCCATACTTTCTTCGGTCTTCCTCTTCCTTTGTAGCCATCCACATTCAATCTTAACACTTTCTGGTTTATGTCCCCATCATTTCGTCGCATAACATGTCCATACCACGCTAACCTTTTGCTTCTCAATTTCTCCACCACTGGCGCTACTTTCAAACTTCCTCTAATGTACACATTCTTAACTTTATCCATTCTTGTCACACCACACATCCATCTTAACATACGCATCTAAGCCACATGCAATCTCTTTTCATCCGCAACTTAAAATATATAAAAACCCTAATGAATTTTATTACCTTGAATACGTTATGAATTTTTCCATTTGTCAGCTAGCTTTTGATATTTTTGTGGTAATTAGGCACACCCATATCATCGTCCCGGAATCGTTTTACGACTATTTACGTTTGCGTAACGTTTTTGATTTCCGCGACATGACAAACCTTGTTAACTTTGCCATTACCTGAACAAACTTCGTGGAAACAGTTCACTAAACTAACTCATTACGTATCGCAATCAAGGGGTATGTTTACTTCCTTTGATATTAACTTAATGATAGTTCAATTTTGGCTTTTTCGTTTCTTTATCTATCCCTAACACTAAGAACATGCCCCCACCTGGAACTAAACAATCGCATAACTGTTTAGTCTCGCTTTGATTCCTATGAGCTTACATGGAGGTGCGCGCATTACTCGTTTTTTGTAGTGCGACTAAATAGGTAATTTGCTGCAAAATAATCGACAATCGCAAAATTTTAGAAGTACAAGAATATTTACCGCAACGCTATTTAGATTTAAAACGAAGTTGTCGATGAAAAGTCTCGATCAATTCAACAAGATCGAGTAATTTTAGAATCATATTTGTTTTTTAAACACAACAAATAGGTCAAGATGAAAGAGATTGATGAATGACATCCACCGATTGGGGACGACATTGCGAAATCATTTGCGAGCTGCTTTTATTTGCTTTTTTAAGTATCAGCAATGATAGATACGTCAATGACCAAAAAAGTGAATATAGCGGTGTTTAGTAATAAAATAACATATGCTTTTCTAGTACTTCTAACAAGCTTAGTTATCAGGATCGATGTAAGAATATCCGTAATTTGCACCTATCAGGGAGCCTGATATGTTTATTTATAATCGTGTATTGCTTCATAGAAACATTTTAGAGCCTACTATTGGTACTTATGCTCTCACGTTTTCTTTCTGTGTTTCCCATTAATTTTACTCTCCGTAATATTTATTTACGTTTTCTTATCTATTTTTCAGCGTTCATAGTTTACTACGCATTCCAGACGAGTTTCTTCTGGCTGAATGTAATGTGTTTCGACATATGGAGGACGTTCAGGTGATTATCGTTTCATTGATTTCGTTGAAATATAAACAAAACCCGTCTGATATTTATGCTGATGGAATTCTATAGATTTTTTTTATTAATCAGTAAAAAATACTTTCAACGATGGAGAACAAGCAAGATTTTAAAATAAACAAAGAGAATTCTTTGTTGATATTGTGTTTATCACGTAACCTAGTTTTATTGTGAATCTCATTTTTATTTTGGATTCGCCCATTTATTTACCACAGATTATATCCTGGAGATAAAAATTTTAATTGTCTGTGGTATAATTAAAGTTTGATTACCATTGTATTACAGAACAGTGGTGCCGATCAACCACGACTACACGGCCACACTGTAGGTCTCGATATGCCTAGCTTGCAGGTCGATGTCCATAACTAGCATGCTGATTAGTTCGGTAGTGTTGCTACATGCTCGATACTCTATACTCTATGGTACAGTTTATCTATGCTCTTAGATGTTTCGTCTGAAAAGTTCTGATTATAACATAGAGACATAAAATTTTTCTTTTAAACAAAAATATCTGTTTTAAAAACACAACTCTTTTAGATTGTTTAATATAGAACCTTTTACGGGGGCTGTTAGTATAGAACTGTAAAATGTAGATTTTAATTAGCGTCTTTTTCTACTCTTATTTTTCACGTAGAGTTTTAACTGTAGTAAATAGGAAAGTACGAGGTAGTTAATTTAGTTGAAGTTTTTTGCTCAATGTTATAAAACATTCGACGTTTTTATTACTTCTTTAGTAAGGAGTAACTACATGTATTTTCAATAGACATAATATTAAAGAAACATCAATTATAATTAATTATATACGGCTTACTCACGTATACTTTTTTCTTCCGGTGACGGCACCGGCAAGTATACGTGAGTAAGCCGTAAATAATTAATTATAAAATGTCTCAAGAAAGTTTAAATAATTTAAGAAACATCAATTGTTCGTGTATAACGTTACAAAATTTTTAAAATGGTTTTAAAAATTGCCTTCGTTAATTAAGATCGGATAAGATTAAAATACAACTGGAGGAATACAGGTCATTTGAGGTATATCTCTAACACATGGAAATGGTTGTCAATGCTACATATTTAAAAAAAATATTAAAGAAAATTAAATAAATAATTTAAAAAAAAATTAGCATGAACAGTTATGTCGTAATTAACAAAGCATTGCACAAAACTATTGTAAAGTGTATGTATGCGATATAATTGTATGAATATTTGTTATGAATGGAATAATTAGGTTTTCTATATGCTTGTTTATGCAAACCAACGGAAAAAGGACTGGAGGGTTAACCTCATCACAACAATCAAAATGGTAAGGTTATAAATAAAATAATGGACCCTTAGCGTCGTACCCCTTGCACACTCTGTATAAGATTACCATGGGTATAGTCCAATACTTCACCATCGGACGCAGATCGAATGTTCTCGAATAGAAGGAAACAAAATATTGGATATATTACGCATGGGTAAGGAAGAAATAGAGGGCACCTGACCCCCTACTCAAGACGACCGAAATATATAACACGACATCGAAATACCCAGATTCTTGCAATGATTAGATTCACGTAGATAACTTAAAAACTACCAGTCTATTCCTTGTTGATAAGCATTTTCTTTGGTATAATAAAAAAATAGTATTAGTACCCGCCTATACTAGACTAGATCATCTTCTGGTGTCAAGGTTACGGCGATCCATTCTATTATGCTTGGTTTTGTAACAATTGTGCCAAGAATACCTTTAGTGCAGACAAAATTAAGATCAAAGCTTCGGTTTTGTGGTCAACATATTAGTCATAGTTAAATTATTGGCGTCAGCGAACAAACGTCAATGCGAAACAATTGCATAAACATAAATTTCAAAACAAAAAACATATTATTCTTAATACAAATTTTGTTTGCCACAATAAAGTCAGTGTGCCAATGTTAAATTAAAACCGTCTGTGGTTTACATTTGTGAAAGCTTATTTTATTCTGTTAAACAGCACGTTTTTATGCATTACGCATAACTGTGGGCTTCCACTACCTTAATGCCAATATGGGAGACCGAACTGAGAAAACTAAATAAGAAGTTGACTGAACAATTTCGGTTTTAATTACATTTTCTTGTATATTTTTATCTTTATTGTAATATTATTTAAAGTAACTTTTTTTTCATACAGCGGTTACCGTGGCAGCAGTAACAAACGTCGAGAGAAGAAACGCTTCATTCTCTACGGTGCATACGCGTGGGGTTTACCCGTTATTCTCACTGTCATCACGATTTCTATGCAATTCGCTGAAGTGCCCGACAACATAATTACACCCGGCTTCGGCGATATGAGATGCTGGTTCACAAGTAAGTTTAAACTAGATCCCATTTAAAAAAAAAAGTACTGTTAAAAATACTTTTAATACCGACAATAAAGATAAATTCATCAATATAAGCGCCAATAGTCTAGAGGTTTAGGGTTCGGACTACGGATCTTGCGGTCGAGGGATAGAATCCCGCCATTCGACTAATGTCTTAAACCATATTCTAGCACCAAGCCTCTAGACCTTAATCGGCATGGTTAAAGGAAATATTAGTGCATTAACAAAAATCTACTGATATTTTAAAAAAAATCAGTGTCCAAAAAGGTTTTTTGGAGCCTTTTTGGACAAATTCAAAATCAACCTACTAACATGCATATCCCGCATCTTTTGTAAGTGAAATCCTTGTTACAGACTGGTTGAGCGAGTTGGTGTACTTCCTATCCCCTGTGCTCGTACTAGTCGTGTGCAATGTTGTGCTATTCTCTGTAACGGCGCACCGCATTCGCTCCATCAAGCAGGAGACTGCAATATTGAAAGGCGCGGAGTCCGCAAGGAGTGACAAACTGAAACGGGACAAGCAGAGGTAAGATTGGTTGCGTGAACATTCTGTTCAAAGTAATTTCGCCTACCAACAATATTGCTTTCGATGGATAGACTTAGGTACAAAATATTTGTTTTTACAACTGAATTTTAATTCTTCAATTCAATTGTCACTCTCTACTTAATCAAGGAACCTTTTTTGCAGTCCATCTCTTCTTTAGTCTATCCCTATCGAAGTATCCGTTCACATTCTTACCAAGTTAACAATATGTTTAGTTGTTAATGTTGTTTGTCTCAGGTTCGGACTCTATCTCAAGCTATTCATAGTGATGGGCGTGAACTGGACCGTGGAGATAATCAGCTTCTCCGTAGGCGGCTCCAATTGGTACTGGATCCTCATCGACATATCGAACATCGCTCTCGGTGCGGTCATCTTCCTTATCTTCGTTTGGAAGAAGAAAGTCCGCAATTTAGTTGCGAAGAAGTAAGTGATACAGCTTCTAGTGTATTTATTAATCTTCTTTACACATTAACAATAGTAAAAAATAAACCTTTTCGTACTCGCATATCAGTAAGACGCTAATTAATGAATTCTCATCGTACTAAGTCATAACAGTTTTTTACTGCATCAACAATACATATCAGATTGCAGAGCATTTCGATTTTGTTAAAATCGAATTCGAACGTTAACTTCAAATAGACACGTCTGTCTTCGATTTTTAAAAGACTGAAATAGATTTAGCTACATCTAAATGTTAAGCGTTTCCATCTTAAATTACAGATGGCGCAGTATACGTGGTATAAAGAACACAGAGAGCGCAGCGTGGGCAACACGTTCTAGCTCCGCTCCGACAGAAGACACACGCATATCAAACGACGAGACAGCACTGCGCCTTAAGGAAATACGATAGAAATATAGCAAGACCTGATATTTTGTAGAGAATGCACATTACTATATTGATCGAAGTATTTTAATCGATCACTTTATATAATTATGGGATGTAATTTATAAGAAATCGTCGAACAACGGACTTCCTTGGCCACTGGTCATAATGCACCATGATACAAAGCGACAAGATGCAACACTCTTTATTAATGTTACCGTGTTATTCAAAGCATTTTTTGTGGAATCTGTTAACGTTAACACTTTACAAATAAAATAATTTACATAAAATCAACAAAAAAAGATATATTGTGTAAACATTTTGGCATGTTTTAAAAGAAACTAAATGGAACAGTCGGAATCAAAGAGTAAAAAATGTACTTATATTCGATAATGCACTGATCAAAATTGCTTTCCAATTAAGTTTTTTCTGTGCCATAAATCAAATATATTCAACATTTACACTAGCAGTGTATTTTAGGAATCGTTTCTATTTTTACATTCTTTTTCTCACCAGTCATTCTACAGTCATAAAATGTTACACAGTACACATACATGTATTGCTAGTCATACAAAAATATTTTTTTGTCGTAATGTTAAGTAACTTGTGTTATTAAGTACATTAGTTTTAAAAAATAGTTATACTTCATACTAATATAATAAATGCGAAAGTTTAGATAGATGGACGGATGCTTGTTTGAATTTGTAGATTTGAACGAAATTTGGTATAGATATGGAAAAAAATCTGGAAGAACACATAGGCTACTTACTTTTGTTTCACGCGGACGGAGTCGCGGGCAAAAGCTAGTATTAAAATAATATACATTTCGACTTAGACTTAACATGCAATTAGAGTACAAGATTTATTTTTAATTTATAATTATAAAACTTTTTTAATAAACAAGTTTGATTTGTCAACTTTTTTGCAATTTCCTTATGCAAATGATAAACGGATACTCACGCTCTACCCGCAATGTGCCATTAAATAAAAATAGTTGATTGTGATTACCAATGATTTAGAATGGTTTTGATGTAACTTAGTAAATTAGTATTCAGTAAATACTATTTACTGACTACACGTAACTACAAACCAAAACCCAAAGTTAGCATAACTATGTTAATTCTAAAATTACTTTGCATAAAGCGTTGTTAACTGTCGTAAAAAACAGATTTTTTGTAATCTTTAGGTTTTTAATTTTCTATAACTCTATGAATATCAAATATGCTAAAACATAAGATAGCACTTCAAAGTTTAAGTACATAAATGTAAGTAATCTTGTAAATATTCACTTTGCTTACTACACTTAATGACAAAGTTAATTTTAATTGCATTTAAATTTTAAATTAACCACCGAACTACTTTATAGTTAAGGAGTAGAAGATTTTTTGTTAAGTTAACAATTCGATGTATAAAGAGCAAGCAGATTATTTAAAAATGTACATGTTCTTTTCTCTCAATAAACTTCTGAATTCAGGTGTATGTTTTTTTTTTGGGATACAATTTTTAATGCCATTAAATCGGTACGCATTCAAATATTAAATGAAGTTGTAATAACTAATACTAATATTATCTTAATTTACTACAAGAATTTTATAAACACCAATTTTAGAAATAATAAAAGCGATTGAGAAATTCCTGAAATTTGATGAAAATGGAACGAGCACAAATTAAGATTCAGCAATAAACAACCCATTTTGTATTCAAAAATTCCCGCGTTTAAAAATTACATTTTCCATAAAATAGTCAGAGGCTTAAAGTCTAATAACCAGACCATAGAATCTTCAAAAAAATAAAATGTCAATGTCGATATTGACATTTCTGCCAGTTTCTGCTTATAGGTTAGGTTAGGTTTTTGGCAGCTAGTGATAAGAGAATTTTATTTACATGGACATTTTCCCATATAGTTTATTTTATTTATACACTTAAAGATATATATACATTTTATTTACTTAGGTAATAAACGATTTTCTTACATTTTTATAATTTGTGCATCATCTTAATGGGATAATCACGTAAATGTAATAGTTTACAGTTTTTTGTTGTGTTTGTGCAAATTTGTTTGAATTCATGCCTTATCGTAGCTCATAGTATAGCAAATTATAGAATCTGTGGACTGATGTGGACTTTGAACAATGTTCAACACAGTTTATTTAGTATCACTTGCTATTGTATCCGTATCAGTTCTTATTTCATATATTTTAATGAATACTAATACAGGTGGGTACTAAAATAAAACAGCTATTTAATTAGCTATTGCAATCTTATTATAATTACAGTTTCAGAACTTGAGACAATGGCAAAGAATGGCTTAGTTTTTGTTGCTAATACAGCAAAGATGCACAATTTAGTCACCAAAGCTATTAAATCAGTTAAAAACATATTATATATAAAAATTAATAGTGATTCGGGAAATTTGTTGCCTATATTGAGCAACCAAATTGTTAATATCTACAGTAATGTAAGTATAAGTTTTTTTAATATCAGATAACAGTTACTAATTCACTAATGTGCATCACAATATAATGGTGCAAATATGTAAATAACGAATTCACCCGCGCGGAATTAAAATATCTATCCTTTCTAATGGTGAAAGACTTTAAAATCAGCCCAGTAGTTTTTGAGTTATTTCAATACATACAAAAATCCAAAAATACAAATCTTTCTTTTTTATATTATTAGTATAGACAAAATACTGCTGTAGTTCATTGATGTGTAAAGTTCTGTATAAGATGTTTTAAATACAGGCATCTTCACAAAATACAGATGTGAGATTGTTGTTGAAACCAATTAAGTCAGGAGAGAAGATTCATACAAACCATGCAATAGATCTCATTCTTTATGAAAGTGAACTGGACAAGCATATTGAAGAGCTCAAACATTCAGTAAATAATCTAGAAACTGGATGTAAAGTTAAAAGTTTCGGTAAGTAGAAGATACAATTAGACATAAACAATTGAATACTTAACAATAAAAACAGGAAAATTCAGTAAACAATGCTGTTGGCTTGCATTTTTAATGTTATGTAACATTTGTTATCTAATTAACCTCAAGGAAGAGTCGAGATAAAATCTGTTCAACAAATAAATTATAAAACTTATATGAAGCCACTAAAAAAGTCTTAAAATATTTTATAAGAATGGAGTTCTGCAATTTTTTAAAAAAACATAACTTTGTGTGTAAATGTTTATGACATGATTTAAATATTGACAGACATTTTTGTTGCTTCCACAGATAGTAAAACAGCAGATAGAGTGTCAACAGAAGAAAAGATAAAAACCTATGAGTATGTGGCAGTTGGTGGAACATTTGATAGACTACACAACGGACATAAGATCCTGTTGTCGCAGGCGGCTCTGCGCGCAACCAGACATGTGACAGTCGGGGTAACTGATGTAAATATGATTAAATGTAAGAAATCTTGTTGGCCATGTCTATCACTGAACTTTAATAGCTCTGCGGCTATGCGATCAACTTGGAATCACATCAAACACTGATTACAGCCACTGTCATGTTCGTTTAGAGGTCCCATTAGTGTAATTTTAATATCTAATATACATTAAGGGTCTTTCCACACTAGTGACTATTTAATGACTGGATTCGAAAGTGATTTTTTTTATTTAAAGTACGATATGAACATTATACTATCAGTTATAGCTATTATTTGACTTTTTTTTTACATATTTTATAGTTTATATTGTATCTCACTTATACCCTCCTACTTCAAATTCATGCAATATTTACATTTTATTGTTATATGTAATTTATTTAAAAAATAGCTGTTTTTTTATTTCATATTTATAAAGTAATTTAATTATATTCTGTTATCAATGGTATTTTAAAAATAAAAATTACCAAATTTAATAAATAAATTTTCGTATTAATTTGCAAGTAATTTTGTTGCAGCAAAAGTTCTATGGGAGTTAATCGAGCCTGTAGAAAAAAGAATAAAGGGAGTACTTGACTTCTTAACTGACATAAATCCAGATCTCGAGTATAATGTTACACCAATACAAGATTTATATGGACCTACCAAATCTGATCCGAGGTATGAGGTAAGATATAACTATTTTATGCAGTTTATATAAAAATATTAAAGTGGACATTATCGTCGTCTATAAAAACCGAGTGTGTTTTTTATTTTTCATTTTTTATTTCATAAGAATGAAATTCTCCAAAGAAATTTGTACATTATTGTCAACATAAAAGTTTAAATGGATATCCAATAACTATCTATTTTATGGCACATTTATATTCTAATTTCTTCTATTAATTTCGTTCCATAAGTTGATAGTGACCAGTGAGGAAACAAAAAGAGGTGGGGTTAAAATCAATGAGAAACGCGAGGAAATCGGCTTTCGTCCACTCGATACGTATGTGATAGGACTTGCTGAGGATCCGACCAACAGACACTCTGCTGAAGAAGAAACCAAAGTCAGTTCCAGCAATCAGAGAATGAGGTTACTAGGAACGGTGATAAAGGAGCCGGAGGTAAGATATGGGTAGTAAATATAGTCCCAAGTCAAACAAACACTTAAGTAAATTTGAGTTTCCAACCAACCATTTTAGTGTACAGTTAATCAACTAGTTGAGCAGAACAAGCATTTAACTATAAGCGACTAGTTGAGCAGCAGTTAACTAGTTGATTGTGCAGTTAACCAACTAGTTGAGATTGTAATTAACCAACTAGTAGAGAGTATGGTGAACCAACTGGTTGAAAGTATAGTGAATCAACTAGTTGAAAGTGTAGGTAAGCAACTAGTTGAAAGTGTAGGTAACCAACTAGTTGAGAGTATAGTTAACCAACTAATTGAGAGTATAGTTAACCAACTAGTTGAAAGTAAAGTTAGACAACTAGTTGAACATGTTAATCCACAAGGTGAGTGTACAGTTAACTGATTAAGTATTTAGTTGAATGGCTAACTGACTAGGTGAGTACCCATCTATCTTGTTTGATTGTAGTTATTTAACTTGCAGCCAAACCCCCGTATCCCAGTGCGGCCTTATGTCATAGGATTGGCTGGCGGTATTGGCAGTGGCAAGAGTAATATTGCTGAGAAATTAAAGTAAGAAAATTTGTTATTGCTAAAGATAATATTATTAGATCAGTTTTTAATATTTTTTTTTTATCGTAAAACGCGTCTTCCTTTACATAATTTTTTATTAAAAAGATTTATATTTAATCGTTAAAGAAATGACATCGATTTTTTTTTATTTTGTAGTGATTTATTTTTTTAATGCGTTCAGAAACATGATATTAGGTTATTTTGTTTAGACTAAAAGGTGCTGCGGTTATAAACTGTGATTTGATCGCTCACGAGTTGTACAAGCCTGGTCTTCCACTCAACCGAACGTTATCTGAGGCCTTCGGAGGACATATCATCACAGAAAACGGTGAAGTCGACAGACGGAAACTTGGACAAATCGTATTTAGTGATAAGGTGAGAAAATTATGAAGCCCTTAGCACTCAGAAAAATTGTAAATAAACAATTAAAACGCGTTTTACCGAATGTACACTAAGATTCCATTTTAAATTTCAAATGTGTAATTTTAGATGGATGTATGTATGGATGTTTGTTACCGCATATCTACAAAACCTTGATTAAATTTAAAACATAGATAGAATATACTCTGTAATGAGGCATAGACTACAAACTTTAAGCGCCAATAGCCTAATGGTTTGGGAACGGATTACTGATCTTGCGGTCGAGGGTTTAAATCTCGTCATTCGACTATTATCGTGAACCATATCCTAGCACAAGCCTAGAGCTTAGTTAGAATCTTAAGCTTTAGGCTTGTTCGTTACAGGAAACATTAGTAAACTAATAAAAAATACTAAAAACATTAGTAACAAAAATAGTCTACAAACTTTTTTTTTACCACACGGATAAAGTCGCAGGCCAAAACAGGCTAAAGACTTATAAAATGAACCGTTTCAACAAAAGTACTGCAACTTCAACAGCTTTAGAGCTTAGTATGAAGTGGATTTGACAGTGGAGGAGAGGGAAAAGGAAAATGTCTGTATGTGCGTCTCCGTCAATTAAGGGCAAGCAAGGTATCTGCAACTGCGGATGTCTGGGCGGTCGTTTCGCTTTGTCGGCGAATTCAGGTGGCCAGACGCTCTGTTGCCACCCTATAAAAATCGTTTTCAGAACGAACTAGAAAGGTTAAATCAGTTAGTTTGGCCAGCTGTAATAGAGGAGACGCAGCGCCGTATCAGGGCGCTGGGGCAGGCGGGCTACGAGGTGGTGGTGATGGAGGCCGCGGTGATGGTGCGAGCCAAGTGGTACCACTACTGTCACCAATTGTGGGCAGTTATTGTACCACCTAATGAGGTAATTTATCGTTATCTTACTAATGTTAACGCGGATGGATGTTTGTTAGAGTTTGTAGACTAAACTGATGAACGGATTTTGATTAAATTTGGCAAATGTAGAACATAGTCTGGTAGGACATATAGACTACTTACTGCTTTATTAATTCCTCGTTGGCGGAGTCGCGGGCGAAAGCTAGTATGTATTATCTTGTTTCATTTTAGGTACAATTCAAATGTAGCCACATAGTATTTTAATCCATGCAGTCAGTCATCATATTAATTCTAAACTAAGCGACTTTCTTAGTAGCCATTTAACAACAAACATTGAAGTGTAATTTGCAACTTTTGTTACATGTATTTCGATGTAGGGTAGATTAAATTGCTGTATGAAATAATTTAAGATACAATACTTAATATTAAATATAAAAACAGGCTATAAAAAGGCTTCAAGCGCGCAACAATCTGTCAGAAGAGGAAGCGAGACAACGTGTGGAGGCTCAAGTATCAAATTCCGAGCAAGTGGCCGCCGCTAATATTGTGTTCAGTCCGTATTGGAGCTACGAATATACACAATCCCAGATAGATAAGGCCTGGGACCATTTGCAGAAATATCTCGGACACCAAAATTAAAAAATAAAATATTTATTAACGTTTTTAGATATAATAAAGTCTATGTAATCTGTTAAAATGTTTACTCACGTTCAAAAAATTTATTAAAACATTATTTTTATTATTACAATAGAACAGCGGCTTGCGCTTTGTAAGTGGCTGGCTTTAATGTACCTGAATTTACTAAAATTTGTCAATATTAAATATGATTTATCTGTGCATGGAGTATTGCTACTATCGCATCAGTGTTGCCATTGTAATAGTAAAAAATCAAATATAATTGTGATTTAATTTTTAAAAAAGCAAACAGTTATTTTTTTAACTGCAGAAATATATTTAATCATTTCTATTAAGTAATGACGAATTTTATAATCATATATTATAGACGATTGGTACGCCTACACTTGCCAAGTCCTGTTTTGAATGGTCTAAGTACAATCATAATGTGCATGTCTTAATTAGCTCTTAACTTGGCAGAATTTTATTTTTTCGAATATCAAAATAATATTCATAGCACTTAACCTTGATGACCCAAGAAGTTTAGGAAAAAATTGATGTATCTCTACAGATACACTAACAAGAAAAAAAGAACTTTCTTACTCCTGGTGTTTTACTGTTTGCACTTCGCACTTTGTAAGATTTACATCTTTTGATAATAATTAAAACTCATAGCCAAATTATTTTTAATTTTAATTTACTTAAAAAAAAAATAAAGCTAGCATTGAATTATCTAAAATTGCCTTTTAATTGATTTTAATGTAATAAATCAATTTTATGAAATGATAAGCAATAGAAATATTTTAACTTTTTAGCCTTATATTATAAGAATAGATATATATTAATTGTTTTATACTTTTTCAATAAAATGTTTACAATTAGTGGTTGGCTAGAGAATAGATTTATTTAAATAAATATTTTTGTAAAGAGAACGATTGTTTTTTATTTACACTTGTGTACTACTGCCCAAGTGACCCGCTCGCTCAGTGCTTATGACCACACAGAAGACAGACGTAAAGTAGTTATTCTGCATTTCGCCTGAAGAGTAATACGTCATGACCCCCCCCCCCCTGAGCTGGTTGGTCAAGAGCTTAACAAAATTTACATATTTAGTCAAGCTCTTGACTTGACCACGACTATGTGACACCCCCCCTGCCCTTGCTTAAAATAGAATGTTATTAAAAAAACAATAAGTAGATACAAAAGTCTGTTATTTTCATAAATATACGTGCGTGTATACTCTTGAATAGTTTATCAATCGAAACTCTAATTCTCAAAATATTAATGGTATATTTGATTGAAATCACAAATCCTTGGAAACATAATACATTAGCTAAAGTACTGGAACTTTTTTTAACTTATCGGCTCGTATACTTCTTTTCTACGTCAGTCTTGAGCTCTATCTTTCTAGATTACTTTGTACGCAATAGTCGAGTACAACGCCACTTGAAATTATAGCATTAAGCTTGGACAGCGTCATGCCTTTCCTCCTCAATTTTATCATAGTCGGAGCGGTTGTTGTCAATGGTCAAGAAAATTTAACGATACTTCCAGATAAAAGTGACCAAAGAATACAGATAATCGTAAGTAAACTCTATACTAGTGATAATATTGCTCCATACGAGGAAATAAACAATGCATGGGAGATAAAAACTATTTTTTAATTGCAGGGCGACCTAGTTAAAGATAATTTGAAAACAAACGGATGGAACAACATTCTCTGCTTCGGACATCTACCTGACAATTTTTATAACAAAGTGAAAGATCTCAATCTAACTTTTTCTATTTCGAATATAGATGTTGAAGATGATTATGATATAGAGGGTGTTGTACCTTATCATTCCAATTTTATTGTCATCGATTGTATAAACTTTGAGCAGTTCGAAGATGTTATCACTAAAGTGATTTCTCTGCCATATTGGCATCCACTAGCCCATGTCATTTTGTACTATCATACGCTTGAAGACAGACAAATGATGTCCAAACTGTTCTACATACTGTGGTACTACAGAGCAATCAATGTTATTATCATTCAATACGATGATTCTAAAGACGTCCTGCTGGTGTCGTATTTCAATCCATACACCAGTGAACCTTATCGATATAAGAACGTCTATGGATGCAGATTGACAAAGAAAATCGGCATGCCGTTCGATAACTTTGAGACTGGGCTTTCCTGTGAAGAGGGTTGCGAAAATATACCTCTAAAATCGAAACTACGACGCAATTTCTTTGGTACTTGTCTGGGATATGAGACAATTGCCGTGAACTACAATGACACATCCAAATTGAAGAAAATCAATTTATTTGAGAACAAAGCAAAAAATTTTTACAGATATCCGCTCAGAGCGTTTGGCGCTGAAGTGTTACCATTTTTAGAGATTAGGAATTACAGTGATGGTACTTACTCGATGCACAAGAGAGACGCTATGGTGTGGAATACAATGGCTGAGATGATGAATTTCACAATAGACCTGTCACCTGCCGAGGGAAAAATAAAAGAACCTTTTGACTATGACCTAAGCATTCAAATGTTATTCGCATTTTCACACAGAAAATTCGATTTATTTCTCTTTCCAGTTTATCAGTATGATTTAGTTCTTTTCCAAATAGATAATACTTTTCCCTACAAAGATAGCGGCGTTTGCTTTTTAGCGCATCGTGCTGATTTTGAAATGATTCTATTCGACGAGAAATTGTTCCTTAACAACATAGGTATAGTTGTACAATTTTTATTCTGCTTCTTGGGCTCCTGGTTTGTATTCTTTATATTTAACATTGAACAAGGTGAACGGATTAGTTTCGATCGAGCTGGAAAAGATTTTGTAAACGCAGTTAGGACAGTTTTATCGATGGGTCTTTACAATACACCTGGACGTGGTTCATTCCGTATTTATTTTATCATATCACTTTGGAGTTTCTTTATAATTAACTTTTCAACTCAAGCAGCTATTATATCGTTCTTTTCTGCAGCTAAGAGAGGCAAAGAAGTAGACACGTTTGAAGATATCGCTGCTAAAGGATATGTGGTCGAAGGTATGGCATCTCCTGACCTCATTCTCCCAGATCACAAAGAAATATATCGTGTGATTAACTCCAGACTGGTATCAAATAAAGATTTGTTTGGATGTGTCAAGAAAATGGATAATGACAGTCGTAGATTTTGTTTGTTAGATTGTGCGGTCTGCAAATATTTGGAAAGAAACAAAATGAATGACAAGGGACAGCAATACTTACATGTGGCTAAGGATAAAGCTCATGGGCATCATCTGAATATGCTACTTCAAAAGCATTCAACAATAACAGATGTGTACAATAAATATATTTTAGCAATAGTTGAAGCTGGTTTAGTGACCAAATGGGAGCAGTACAGATTCACTGAGATCAAGGAGGAAGCGCCAGTGCGAGCAATGGGCTGGGAGGACGTCGAAGGAATTTATAAATGCTACGTTTTCTTTCTTATTCTAAGCATTGGTATATTCTTTTGTGAAATTTCAATCAAATTGATTGGTAATATTAGACAGTATTGTTCTAAAAAGATCAGAAATAAGAATGTAAAAAGAGTTTGGTAAGATCTCTAATAGCAATGAGATTCAAGTTGTCATTTTCACCTTTTTGCTTATTTATTGATGGTTGTAAAATACAGAAACGGTTAATATTTGTTAAACTTTTGCCTTTTGAGATTTATTGCAATAAAATAATACCACATATAAAATGATTTCTATTCAAATCCTAATTAGAATTTTGATGTTCATAGTTATTCGCATCAAAAGTCAATTCTGATATCATAAGAATGTCATAAGCATATACAACAAAAAATGCATTCTGTGGAAGGCATTGCGAAAGGCCTATGACCAAAAGTGGCCAGATGATGATATAAGAAAGAGGAGTACAACCAATTCCCTAGTGTATTTACTCCTGTCCTGTTCGTATTTTACTGTGGAGAACTTCTGAATCGTGTCTAGTATTTAAAAAACTTTATTTTCAGTAGTTCTGAGCTACGTTTTAAACGCTAAAAACGTTTTAATTACAATACATGTACCTATCAAATCATATATAAAAAAATAAATTGATGCTATCTACTGTTAAGTACCTACCAATATTATATGGCTACCTCATTATTTCTCGAAATAATCAAGGTAAATTTGATTGAATACGATATAACTTTAGGCATATCACACAGCAATATCTAAAGTAGTGATTATTATTCTTAATGGGATGTCATTCGATTATTGTCTGAAATTACAAATGTATTGGAATTGGATTGGAACCTCCGTTTGTTCTACTTTCACCATATCACTGGAAGACGTCACAGATGCTACATATCAGATTTGGCGCCTTTTCGATTATGGATTTATTCCTTTTATTTGCAGTTCTTTTAAAAATGACTACGGTCAATGCTTCTGAAAATTTAATGGTAAGACCTGATAGAGAGGACCAAAGAATAGATATTATTGTAAGTATGCATATACGCAACTAATCAAGATGTTATATAACGTAAGCTCATTTTTGTAAATGAAATTCCAGGTTGATATAGTAATACATAATTTGAAAACAAACGGATGGAACAACATTCTCTGCTTTGGACATCTACCTGACAATTTTTATAACAAAGTGCAAGAACTCAATCTAACTTTTTCTATTTCGAATGTGGATGTTGAAGATGATTATGATATAGAGGGTGTTGTACCTTATCATTCCAATTTTATTGTCATAGATTGCATAAACTTTGAGCAGTTCGAAGATGTTATCACTAAAGTGGTTTCTCTGCCATATTGGCATCCACTAGCCCATGTCATTTTGTACTATCATACGCTTGAAGACAGACAAATGATGGCCAAACTGTTCTACATACTGTGGTACTACAGAGCAATCAATGTTATTATTATTCAATATGATGATTCTAAAGACGTGCTGTTGGTGTCGTATTTCAATCCATACACCAGTGAACCTTACCGATATAAGAATGTTTACGGATGCAAACTCGCTAAGAAAATAGGCATGCCGTTTGATAACTTTGAAAATGGGTTTACCTGTGAAGAGAGCTGTGAAAATATTCCAATCCAATCTAAAGTACGAAAAAACTTCTTTGGTACTTGTCTAGGATATGAAACGGTTTTATTTGATTACAGTAACACCACACTGTTGCAAAAAATCAACTTATTCGAGAGCAAAGTAAAAGATTTTCACGGCTACCCACTAAGAGCGTTTGGTGCTGAAGTATTACCTTTTCTAGAAATCCGAAACTACAGCGATGGAACTTATACGATGCATAAAAGAGATGCCATGGTATGGAACACTATGGCGGAAATAATGAATTTTACACTCGATCTATCTCCCGCTGAGGGAAAAATTAAGGAACCATTCGATTATGATTTGAACATCCAAATGGTTTTTGAATTTTCACATAGAAAGTTTGATTTATTCCTTTTCCCTGTATACCAGTTTGATTTAGTTCTCGTGGAAATAGACAATACGTTTCCTTACAAAGAAAGTGGTGTATGTTTTCTTGCACATCGTGCTGATTTTGAAACTGTTCTATTCGATCAAAAATTGTTAATTAACAACTTGGGGCTGGTACTTCAATTCTTGTTATGCTTTTTATGCTCTTGGTTTGTTTTCTTTATTTTTAATTTAGAACAACGTCAACGTGTTACCTTGGATCAGGCTGGGAAAGATCTCGTCAATACAGTAAGGACCATACTGTCAATTGGTCTTTACAATCCACCCAAACGTGGTTCATTTCGTATTTATTTAATAATATCTCTTTGGAGCTTTTTCATTATTAATTTCTCTACTCAAGCTGCTATTATATCGTTCTTTTCTGCTGCTAAGAGAGGCAAAGAAGTGGATACGTTTGAGGATATCGCGGAAAAAGGCTACATTGTCGAAGGTATGGCATCGCCAGATGTTATACTGCCTGATCACAAAGAAGTATATCGCACTATTAACTCAAGACTGGTATCTAATAAAGATTTATTTGGTTGTGTGAAGAAGATGAGTAATGACAGCCATAGATTTTGTTTATTGGATTGTGCGGTCTGCAAATATTTGGAAAGGAACAAAATGAATGAAAAGGGGGAACAGTATTTACATGTAGCTAAAGACAGAGCTCACGGACATTATCTGAACATGTTATTCCAGAGGAATTCCGCTATAACAGAAGTGTACAACAAATACATTTTAGCAATAGTTGAAGCAGGTTTAGTGACCAAATGGGAGCAGTACAGATTCACTGAGATCAAGGAGGAAGCGCCAGTGCGAGCAATGGGCTGGGAGGACGTTGAAGGAATTTACAAATGTTATGGTCTTTTTCTAGCAATTAGTTTTATTACGTTTCTGTGTGAAATGTCAATTAAACTCATCAAAAAAATGAAGAAATTTTGTTTTAAGAAGTTCAGGCTATGCAGACATAAATAACTAATTAGGTTTTGCAATAAATATTAGATTGCTTTTACTATGACATAATTATAATCAGTGCAAATGCGTTAGGCATGATGAATGATGTTTAAGTGTGTAGTTAACTCTTATGTACTTAACAATAAAATAATAAATTCGTTCTCATCGAAACATTTTTAAATTAAAATTGTCACTCCTCAAAACCTACTATGTATATTATGTTGGTGGACTCGCAATAAGCGCAGTTCTCGAGCGTCTAAAGCAAATACAGGTCAGAACCAAGACTTCCGTTGGTAAGTATTCTTATATAATATAGTATAAGCTTCGAGTACAGTATTAAAACATAATTAGGTGCTTCAAAAAAGTGATAAAGGTTGAATTCAAAAAGAACAAGTAACAGGTACCAGCTGTTTACTAGAGAATACAGGTTTTTCAGGAAGGAAGTTGGACGATTTACGGTTTATTTTATTCACATAACACTAATTATTAAAATGTACTTTCCACATTTTAAGGAGTAAAAAAATGAAATGGTCGTACGAAATTAACTTTCTGTCAGATTTAAATTTTAGCGGGTTATTGGAAAAGGCTGTCCATACAAATGACTTATTAAAATTTAATTTACTAATTAATTAAACTTACTAATTATAATTTTAAAAAAATATGTTACATAACACATTAGTATATTTATATTTAGGTATCTTTTTCATATTAATTCCTATTATTGTAAATCGTAAAAAATATGTTTCATCTTATACCATAAATGGTTACCAATGCATACTCTTTGAAATGTACAATTAATTTGTCTATGGTCATTTGGCATTTTTGGTTTATGTTGTTTATGGGCGTATCTCGATTTATTATGGTACAAAGAAAAAATGGTTTTGTTGGTGTAGCGAACAGAAATATACAAAAATAGTACACTCAACGTCATAAAAAAACGTATTTTAATGGGAAATTCGCACAACAAAAGTAATCAGTACAGAGACCATAAACAGGCAGCTATTTCAAACCGAGACGCCCAAGCATTTACAAGTCAGGTATAATTTACGATGAAACGAAAACTTGCTAATGTCATTCTCAGCTGAACATACGTAATATAAACGCTTTGTTGCTCATAGCATAATATTATTAGTCTTCATTAATCTAACTTCATTCTGCAACTTTTTATACACAAAGATTGTACTATTACATTTCTTTTGTTTCGGAAGTCTTTGTTAGTCAAACAGGTGATTATTGACGTTAATTTATTTTTGTATACAGTTCAGTCTGGGCCATTTCGTTGGCAATCTTAGCGGGCGTTCCATCGTTAGCCTAACGAGCAACCAGTCCGTGTACAGCGCATCGCGACCTTGGTCTCGAGTTTCTAGACGAAGGTTAGTGGAACATACATTTGACTAAACGAATAGTTTTATGCCATTTCACGGACGTTACTCACCACTGTGACATAATTATTAGGAAATAAGTGGTAAAAAAGTAATATTTATTTTTCTTTCATAAAACAAATATTACAGATGGAATGACTCAACAATAAACAACCAGTTGGAAGCAAGCAAAACAGCTTGGCCTGTTGCTCACAAAGAGTCCATTTTTCTACCTGAATTTCCAATCACAACTGACCTATTGCAGAAAGAATTTCAAGTTGTGGAAGCAATTGCTAAGGGTGCTTTTGGAGAAGTCATTAAAGTTAAGAGAATTTGTGATGGGAAAGATTATGCACTAAAAGTGCTCAGCAAATCAAAGGTAAAATTTTTACTTTCAAAATTAAGTATATTAGAATAAGTCATTTTATACAAACATATGAAAATATTTCATGAAGATGTAAGAGAGTAAATAATCACCCTTTTGTTCCAATGTTTATAAATGCCACATGGTATACACATTACCTATGTAAATAAAATTAACAATTATGTTGTGTTGTTCCACTATGGTGTATTCCTAAAATATAGAATGTGATATACCAGTGGTATGTGTTATGAAGGCCTACAAATAATTCAGGCCAGTAGTTTTTTTTACCTCATAAACTAGTTTTAAGCCAGTGTTATATAGTCTATTGTATACTATGTTATCTTTGTCTATGGTTCAACAACCTTGTAACATAATAAGTGACCATTAGGCATTGTTTTCAGGTAGTAGCTGAGAGGGCTGTGGGTCAAGTGAAGGAAGAGGCAAGAATACAGGCTGCTTGTGGACATCATTGTTTTATCGCCAATGCTGTCTCCCGTTGGCAGACAAAGAAAACACTTTATATTGGTAAGTTTTTATTTATCTTTAAAGCAAAAAAATTGCAAATATTAAGAATATTTCAAGCATATGTGTGTCAAATATCTTAAATATATGCATAAAATAAAATAAGTCATTGTTATAATTTAATAATATTGTGCACTTTACTTCACTTTCAATAATATTGTTTAAAAATAATTGTTTTATAAACTTTCTAGTATCCTTTATTATAGTTTTATATAATAATTTAATTAAAATGTAGTTAATTGTAATAGATTTTATTTCTTGTTAGCAGATATTGTTTATTTCCCGTTTGTCTTAGAACACTCTTCATAGCTTAGTAAATTACAAAAGTATTACTTTTTTAATCATTGTTATTACCTGATCAAAAATTATATTAAAATTTGTTATTATTTTGATATGCATTGACTAAAGTTCACAAGACCACTTGGGGAAGCCGTGATAATCACTAGGGTACTACATGACCCCACTATCTGTCTAATTATAGGCATATCTGTGTGAGTTATTCACAATGTCTCAAGAGAATATGTTTACAATATAATTATCCTTATTTATTGCATGAACTAATTTATTATTTAAAAAGAAAAATTTATAAGACACTGGCCGCTTTGCCACTCTGTCTATTTTCTTAATATGAAGAATTCTCTGTTGTCTTTTCACTGCCAATTTTATCTGTACACAGAGAAATGGTTTGTTTAATTTTAAAGTAAAAAGGGAAAGATTACAGCATAATATTTAAATATTTACAGGCTATTGGTGGTTTCATTCCGAGTTAGTTTTCTTACAATGTAGTGCTTATTATTTAAAAATACATATATACCAACTGTTGCCCATAACAATATTAAGATAAAAAAAAGTTGCCTATATATGTCAGCTACCCTTCAGTGAAAGTTCGGTCGAAATTAGCCCATCCGTTTCGGAGATTACCTGGGATAATCCGGCTTGCAGACAGACATAGTTTAATTGCAATTCTCGTTATCACCAACACAAATACATCAATTTACCTGAAATCTGACATTTTACTTTTGATATTCAGACACTCCAGTTTTATTATATTAGCTTTGACCCGGGGTTCCGCGTGGAACTAAAAAAAAAGTAACTAGTGTATATTATTCCAGACTATGCTCTACATCTATGCCATATTTCTTCTATATTTGTTCAGCTGTTTAGACTGCAAGATAACAAACATCCATCTAAACTTTCGCATTTATGTTATTAGTAACATGGTGTAGAGTATATATATAATTACTATTGTTTATGTATCTCGAAAGTACCGAAGATTTGAATATTTAATCATGTATTACTTATCATATTGGTGATTATTTACAATATGATAAAGGGTGACCTACTAACAAAGGTGGATGCTCTGTGCGATTATCGTATATTTTATCGCCAGACTTATTCACTTATGTTTATAAAAGAAACGAGGTCAGACCTGCTTTAATTGTGTCATTGGGCTATTTGATTACAATGAATTTCCTTAATTACATAGCTTAAAGGTCATTAACAACCAGTGTCAAATGTTTACATATGATGTACTTAATGTTTCTTTTCGTAGTTTCAGAATACATTCCCTGCGGTGAACTGCTAACTTTACTAGATAAATATAAGAAATTACCCGAAGAGTTTGTGAAAGTGTTTGTTGCGGAGATTGCAATAGCTATCGGTGAGTAATTGATAAGGCCAGTATTATTAGATATGATTATTCTAATAATTTTGTATTGTAATGCATTCTTAATTTTTATTTTCAATCTATATTCCATGCCAAAGTTACATATTAGGTACGAAAACACGTGTTGCGAACCCCCTTACTGAACCTTTTAAAAAACAACTAAAAACGGGAATTTTTAAAAATTCAGATATGCTGTATATTTTTTTATTGCCTACGTAAATTCATTAAACAAGTTTTGTTATCACATGTTTGTTTTTCCAAGGTTGCCAGACGTTAGATACGGTCCTGTCTAATTCCGTATTAATTAATTGAATTGAAGACAATTGAAGTTCTCATAGTATCAACTTGTCATATTATAATAAAATTTACTCTCAGTTAGCTTATGTTGCTATCTTGGTTAATATAATTGGTGTTAAGTAAATGGTTTTGACAGCAATGTATTTTAAAAACAGTGTGTTTCAATTTTCAACCCACTAATTATGTTGCCGCGAACAATGTTATTTAAGTAAAAAGTAATCACATTCAATGTTGTTGTTTTCCTTTTATTATTAAATTATTTACAGATTTTCTCCACAACGCGGGTGTTATTTACCGAGATTTGAAGCCAGAGAACATACTTTTGGATACAGAACTCCACATTCGACTTGTTGACTTTGGTCTTTCGAAGTGGCTGTCTATCGGCTCACGGACTACCACGCTCTGTGGCACTCTCAAATATATGGGTGAGTTTTATATTTATGCAATGTTTTTACTTTATTTATTGTTCTCTTATTTTCGGCTTTAAATAAAACGTTCGACGGTGTAACTAAAACGGTCATTTTCCATTTTCAGTGTGGGATTTGACTCGTTGAATAGTTTAGTGTGAGATGTGTCTGTGGGGCGCGGGCGCGCCGCGAGCCCCGCGGCCGGCGAGCAGTGTGAGCAGTGTGAGCAGTGTGAGCAGTGCGAGCAGTGCGCGCGGAGTGCGCGGCGCGTCCAGCGCGTAGCGCGTAGCGGCGTCGGCCGAGTATGCTGCACTGACGCTGCGACATGAACGCCCGCAGCATAGCCTTCGAAATGTCCATGGAGGGCCGGCAGGTGGACGAGGTGGTCGCCAGCATCTTCCACACGGTGCTCTTCCACCGCTCCAGCGGCAAGTTCACCTACAACAACGAGGAGAGCTACTCCATCCGCACCGTCAGCTACGTGGACGTGGACTGCGACTTCATCGACTTCACGTACGTGTGCTGCGAGTCGCATGCGCTCGGCCGCTGCCTCAAGAAGGAGATCTCCGAGTTCTCGGAGCTGCTGAGGGGCGCCAGCTCGCGGCCGCCGCGCGGCTCCATCAGCCTCGAGTTCTTCCAGAAGCGGCGCGCGCGCTGGCCCTTCCAGCCGGAGTGCGTGCCCTGGGAGGTGTGGACCGTCTGCTGCGAGCTGACGGAGGCGCGCCACGACCACGACGCGCACGCGCGCCACGAGGGCGTCGTCGAGATGTTACAGGACAAGATCGTGCACATCACGGAGATCATCAACCGGCACGAGTACGTGCCCAAGATGCCGAGCCGCTCCGACGCGGACCTCATCTTCGACACCTCGTACACGGACATCCAGCCCTACCTGTTCAAGATCCAGTACAACCTGTCCGGCGCGCCGCCGCCCTCCGTCGGCAACACCGTGCGCAAGCTCATCCGCGACACGCTCTCCTTGTGACTGCTCGCGGCCCCCGGACTGGCCCTCGCCCTCGCCCTGCAGCTCGCCCTGCTCTACGAGTTGTCTCACTTCGTGTCTCCCAAGTCGATACTGACCATTACTACGCTTTACTGCGGCCTGACATTGTGCTCCTGTGTCATTATAACGCTTTCTTAAAGTTCACCAGAGCCATAAGTCATAGAATATAACGTATAACATGTGATGTGCAATCGTTAATAACGTGTGGCAATTATGTAAATAGTAGATTATAATTAGTTGTACAATGTTGTTTTTCTGACTATGTTTCTAATAAATAATAACGTGAAATGTGTGAATTATTTAGTATGCGATTTCTTAGTGATTACGTACTTAGCACAAAATGTATATGTATGTAGACTGAAATAGGTCCGATCATAACTAGTCTATATTTTAACTCATTATTTTCTAATAATTAGTGTAATTTCTCTTCGTATTGTATTTATTTGGTGATATTCGTTATTCTTGTAGCGATAGTTGTAATACAAATTAGCTTTATTATTTGAGAGCGTTGTCTCGTAAGCTGGTTGATGTGTCCACTCATTTTATCATTTAAGATTTTATTTGTCTTACCTATTAAGTTAGCGATTTTAACTTACAAATGTTAACAGATTTTAATTTTTAATCTGTAATACTAATATTTCAGATATATATAGTATATTAGAGTTTTCTGCTATTTTGTGTGTCGATATTAATTAAGACGAACTGCATAAAGCAGGAATTTTAATTATTTCAAAGGAATAATACTTAGCCTAGTTACTTCTACTAATATATAATTTGAGTTGGCACGTGAGGCGGATGAGTAATGTAGTTTCAGACGTGCCAAGTCAAATATGAACTCTATAGTTTCTACTCTTTGTCTTATGAATCTTATTTTGTGATATTGATAATTCGATCCCACATTAAAAGTACATAGAAGATTCACCTTTAATAATTAGATTTATTATCTAACAATATATAAAATAATTTTTAATAGTATATGTAAATAATGTACATAAATGTCTGTAGATAAGGTTGACATATTAAGAGCTTTATAAAAATTAACATTTAGCATATATAAAAGCTATAAAGTATAATTAGTGTTCAGAGGTCTAATTTTTAAAGTAGAAAACGGTGCATAGAAATAGAAATGAGTATTTTTCTCACATTATTAGTAAGTAATTTAATCTTTTATATAATTCGATGTTGCTTTAACCGCAAGAAAAAAAAACACAAGCATACATTTTCCAGTCTAAGCTGATGTTTTTCAAGTACATTTCTTATAGTCTCTCATTTTGTCTATGATAAAAAGTCCATCCATAATGTTCTGATTTACTTTCCTACCTCATTTTGTGAATAGACTTAGAATTTTTTTCATGTCGATAGGAATTTTTCCCCAATTTCCTAGTTATTTGACAGCGTTTTATTCACCAAAGATGAGGCTGTACGTATGCAACTGCGGGAACATTCAAATTAATAAAGCTATACTAAATATCTTTAATATTTTAAATACATACAAATATATGATAGGCCCTTAATAAATGTATCAAAACGTATATAAATGCAAAACGTTCATGTACAGGGGTAGACAGTTAAGGATTTAATTTCGCATAATGTGTCGATTTATTCTGTATACTATTTTATGTTTCTAAATTGTTTATGAAGTAATGATTTTCATACATTTAAATGAAGTTAAGAAATGCTTTATTTTTCATTGATCTTTAGTCTTGTTACAAAGTACTAAAAGATTTTAAACTCTGGAAATGAGCTAGATTCAAAAGAACCATCACGTATGTATAAACACTAATTTTCTATATATTCTACGTGTCGGTGTTTTGATAAATTTTATATTATTAAGGGTCTATTATATTTTTTTTAATAAATTCGTCTTTCATATCAGTGAGTACCTTATGGAGTGGTCGCGTCGCCTGCAGTGGCGAGCCCGGTGATAGGACAATATAATTTAAATCTATCTTAATACCTGTATCGTGCCTCGTTGTAAGTTTTAAAGTTGTATCGAGCACAATGTAAAATATATTAATTGCACTATATATGGCCTTATTTGAAAAGATTTTTGATATATATGTGTGTAATAGAGTTTATCAGTGTAAGATGATATATGTTGTGATGTATAAGTTCAAAAAAAAATGCAAAAAATCTTAGTCTTGTGATAATTTATACTATAAATATGTGAATAAATTATGAAGTATTAATAAAGTTTTTTAATTTACGAAGAATTTTAAATTTATCTTTATGTAAATGTAATAAAATTGGTGCTAGATTCCAAATTGAATTGAAACATTTCAAACACATTTCCTTTCTGAAAAGTAGATTTATTTTACTCTGGGTTGAAACTAAATAACATGCTTGTGAAGGGATCTATGTATAACTACTATGCTGTTAGCCTCAATTTGTTCAAAGCAACTGCCAAAATCTTAAGACAAAAATGAAAAACATGAACTGAGGCAAAGTTCCTCTAGTGAAATGGACCAATTGTTCTATGAATCGTTGATTTTTTTATTTCTTAACAATGTTACCTAAGTGTTGGTGATTGAAAAATGTACATTTCACACTCGTTACTTGTTCCCAAACAGGATGTACCACTTGTAGCCGATGTTAGCAATTGACACTGTCAGTTTTTATTCATGCTTATACTTTAGAGTCGTTTATGTAATCGCAATAACACGCATCAGTTTTATTGCTGCATTTCCTGACACTAAACAAAAATATTTACTTTGGCTTACAAACTACACTAACAATCTATAAAGATCACTTTAATATTAAGAACTGTCAACCGAATTTGAAAGATTCATCTCATATTAACAGTCAAACTAATATTTAGACTAGCTTTCGCCCCCGACTCCGTTTGCGAGGAATTAAAAAAACAAGAGTGATTAGCTTATGTCTCCTTCCAGTCTATACTCTACATATATACCAAATTTCATCAAAATCTGTACAGCCGTTTAGACTACAAACTATAACAAACATCCATCCATCTAAACTTTCGCATTTATAATATTAGTATGAACTATGATCACAAGATATTAAACATAACACTATCACCAATAAAAGATAGGCAGAAAACAAAATAAATCTAAAAGTATATCCAATGATTTAAGACTTGTATCCTAATTTTTACTTGTATGTAAATTTTAATGTTGGTGGATTCAGATATGACGGCTGATAGAGATGTATGGAAGAGTAGCACATACTGTGCCGACCCTCCATAAAGGGCAAGTTGATGATGAACCTAATTTTTACTTGTACCCTCAATGCATTGATTTGTTAATCGATTTTTATATGTGTTATATTCGGTTGTTGTTGATTTTTAAAGTTAATAACTAGTGGTTTTGTCGTACTTTCAAGTTTTAATATCGATTTGCATTGCATGACTTTGCTAGCATGGTTTAGTACTAAGTGTGTGTCCTTTCTCGTTGTCCGTAGCCCCTGAAATTCTTAGCCGGGAGCCGTATGGTCATGCCGTGGATTGGTGGTCGTTGGGCGTGCTGGCTTGTAGGATGTTGACTGATGAGGTAAGTGTTATTTTGTGGCGAATCTCTACTGTCGAAACCTGCACTACATATTCTCAGCCCTTTTAATTCTATTTGAACAGTGGAACAGCAATGATGTTCGTTTCTTTTTTATTATTTCGTTATCTCTTTTCTGTCTAGCCTACTAAAGCATGATTAGAACTCATTGCCTTTTCTCATACTTCTCAAGCGAAGGTTTAAGAGGTTCCTTGATTAAGGGATTATCAAAAAGATACGCTTAAGTACTTCTAAACTAACAACTACCGGACTCTGGGAGCGGCAATAAAGATTTACAAATACATTTACTTACTTCTATATGCAAACGATATTAGTTTTTTAAGTGAAAATCGACTAAATAGTAATTTTAAATCCACGTTCATGCCTTATTTGAATTTATAATATGAGAACTTTATTATACTAGTCAGTAAAACAAAATAATGTGTATGAACGTACTTATATATTCATATTGCAAGACAAAATCGTGTCCATTGCTTAAAAATAATGTTTTTGCGGAATGCCGATAAATTTGTTTCTTCACAAAATGTTACACACGTAGCAAAATAATCGTTTATATGCCCGTGTGTAATTGTGTGGTTCTTGTTCTCATTATAAAACATTAAAATGTAATAATATGTTTATTTCGTTATGCATTCCTGGGAAATAAATGTATTTCTTATTTTTATAGTTGGTAAACATTGACTTTTGAATACTGTTTTGAAATAACTTTTTAGAAATAGTATCGAACTGTGAAATGTGACGTTATAAGTTACGAAACAGTTTTTCGGGAAAAGAAAAAAGTGAAAAGATAGTTCAATTTCACAATCAGTCATGATGATAAAATGAAAAACATATAATTAAAAAACGTAATTTATTTCTTACATTACCGGAAATTCGATAATTTACTTCGTGAAGTTATAATTACAACGTAGGTAATTACAGCTGAACTATTTAAATAAGTCTCTAGGTCTAATGAATAGTCGAGTGGCGTTCATAGGAACGCGGAGAGGCGGCCGCCGTCGCAGCCCCGGGGACGAGGGACCGCTCGCACGCGGCTCGCCGGGCGGGATGCGCGTGTCGAGGCTCGCTGTCGACACACGCCTACCGCCAACTGCACTTATATCACTAATTTAAGATTTGGATCCCTCGTTTCCCTTTTTGTCGGCAACCTCCTCCGACGATTCTGCGCTATCGCTCTTCTTTTCGCTGCTCTCGGCGCTCTCCTCTGAGCTATCTGACGGCGCGTCGCCCGCAGGTTTCTCCTCATCTTTGATAGCTTTGGATTCTGCCTCACTAGATTTTGGCACAACAGCTGCAGCATCTACGACGGGTGTGTCTTTCGCTGGCTCGCTCGCTACGACAGTTTCGACTGCCTTAGGTTCTTGCTTCTTCACATCTTCACTTTCCTTTGGTGTTTCTACTGCCGCGGATGGTTCTGCTGCCTTACCTTCTACAGCGGGCGATGCGGGGGCTTGTTTGTCGTCAACGGTGTCGCGAACTACTCTTAATGAATCGTCGATGGAAGCAGCACTGGCATCGTCGGATTTGACCTCAACGGGTGCAGCTTTTACAACTGGAACTGGGGCTGGAACCTCTACATTCTCTGGTTTCTCTTCAGGTTTAGACTCGACCGGCTTGCTCTCTTCAACAATGCTGGTTTTTGGCGCTGGAGCGGGGGTATCTTCTTTCTTTTCTTCTGGGACGGGTTCGGCGCTCTTAGTTGCTGGAACTGGTAATTCCGACTTTTCAAGTGATGAAATAGCGACAACCTCATCAGCTACACCAGCAGGATTTTTGACAGCCGCTACGACATCAATTGCTTCTTCAGGTAAAGCGGATTTAGGTGCAGGTACAGATGCTACCTCCTTTACTTCTTCAACTTTAGCTTCGGTTTCTGGTTTAACTTCCTCAACCACCACTGACTTTACTTGAGGTTCAACTTTTTTTTCTTCAGGCTTAGCTTCTTCGGTTTGTTTTTCTACGGGCTTAACATCAGACTCTGCATCAACAGGCGCTGCAGATTTAGGTTCTGGGATTTCGATCTTAACATCTGGAACCACAGCTGCAGCAGCTTCTGGCTTGACTTCTTCAGGTTTTGGTTCAAGGGGAGCACTCTTGCCTTCGGGTTCCTGTGGTTTATCAGTTTCTTTAATATCTACTGCTTGTTCAGCCTTTTTTTCTTCAACAACCGCGGCGTCAGCTTTTACTTGAGGTTGTACTTCATCAGTTTTAGATACAGCGACTGGTTCAGCTACAACAGGTGCCACAGGTTTTTCCTCAGCGACCGGCATCGCCAGCGTCACAGCCGCAAAGGCCATACAGAATATTAAGACCTTCATCCTGTAAACAAAAAAAACGTCATTAGTTGTTTGGCCGAGCACTCAATAAATTTTATTGTATATTTATTGTACACTAGTCAATGATGAACGCAGTAAGGCCAATGTTACGAGTCGCTAGCCGGCTTCGATCTTTTATAGCAATTTTCCAATTAAGGCTGAATCACCTAAGGGTATCCGATGAGGGTACCCCCCATCTGTCACTTGAATAGAATTGGACATAATTTAAATAAATAGGATGCACGCTATTGTTGCTGCAGCGTCTATAATTTGCCATTTGAGTATGCATCGCTACTTCACACGAGAATAATAAATCAAAGGAATGGAATTTTTTTAGATAAATACTTTTTGCTCTTTATACAATTGTTTTGTGCCTTTTGTGTTAATGCAAGGTATCTCATGTGTAATACATTGAGGTGGCCGGTCGTAGAACCCGATCGGTCTATTTATAGCGAGCGGCTGGGAAGGCTTTAACGCGATGTCCTAGCTTCTACTGGAATGCAGTTTGGTGTCGATCCACAAATAGATTAGATTATACTTCGCGCTATAAAATTATGTTCTTTACTTTTATTTTGTTATCAACTGTCATAATAATTTTCATTTTAAAATCTGCCTCTATTTTGAGTTTACAATATGAATGAACTACCTCAACTAAAGAGGTTCTTTAATTTTTACAAGGCAGCAGAAAAGGTAACAGATTTTTGTGACAATTAGTCTAGAAAAGTTTTGATAGAGTCATAAAAACAGAAGTCGGTCTGTGACTTCACAAGATGGACACTTCCTAGCGCGTGCTTGGTTGGCAGGATGCGAAACTCGCGTCGGTAATATGGATGATCCGGCCAGACGAGTGGCGAACGTTATCTGAATTATAATATGCTCATTGAATAGAATCGGCAACCAGAATGCACAATAGATGTCATCGCATGCGTACCGTGATTCATTCCAAGATCCGTAAGTACACAAAATATGAAACTACTCTGGTTATTCGTACTAAGGTCCAGTAAAGAAAATCTATATTAATTTTTGTAATATTCTTAATAACCTATTACTGATGCTTAAATCACATTTTTTTATTATATATCATAAGGTCGCAAACAAGCAAGCGATCATCTGAATCCGCCAAAATGGCGATGCGACCGCTGCCCGTAGACATCCGCTATTGCAGATGCTTTGCCTACTCTAATTGACGAAGACGGGAGATGCACGTAAAGAGTATATTTTGCCGTCCTGCAAATCCTCTACTGTCAAATCTACTAACCCTCCCATGTTTTCCTTATAAGAAAATGGGGGAAAAGGGATAGATACTAAAATTAGGCCTCCGACACCATACTCATCAGACGAAACGCAGAATTGCACTCACTTCACGCCTTCTTCTGTGTGGTCGTGGTATGACACCGGGCGAGCCGGCCCATTTGTGCAGATTCAAAGGCTCTAACACTGTAAATTGATGTTATTCCAAAGACTGTATTTTGACTGCAGTATGATTATTAAACAATACATCTCGATTGTGATGAAAAAATATGCTACTATTAATAAGGTCGATAGAGTTCATTAAACCCATACATCAGATGAGTTGGATGTTATTTACAACTTTTTATCCGCAGCAATCAATGGCACCAAATAAGTACATAATGATTTTCGTAACCCTGGTCTTGCACGATTGTTACCTGTTATTACGCTCGACCTGTTTCTACATGTAATAAATGTCTTATATTTTTTATGCATCTGTCTCGAACAACGGCGCCAAGAATAAAAAAGATCCAATTTACAGCCAACCTATCTCACTTTAATAAGACAGATGATATCCTGTAAAACTCGCTCTTTGATATTTCGATAAATTCAGATACATCGACGACTGTTGAACGAAAAGTTGAATGGAAACTACCTGTCTATATTCCTTAGTCATATATTTAGGTCCATAGTTAGATTCGGGCGGGATTAAATAGACGCCCAGGGCCCTGGACAGGAAGGAGCATTACAGATTATACAGTTAGCACCTTTCTCCTAAAAGGTAAAAAACGGCCGCAGTAGAATTTCGCCCAGGCGATAGTAGCGCTGAATTCAGTACTGAATTTCTTTCTAATCTTTTATTACTTGAGGGTTATCCAGTTTGTTTATAAATTGATGTAAACACGGCTCGTTGTTTGTGTGAAACGGATAACGTTGATATAAAAGATTGTCGGTGAGTTATTTTCTGGAAGGATATCCTCGGCGCGGCTGAGGGCAAGGATTGTCGCCTTCCCACACGGCGGCCAATCTTCCAATTGAAGCAGCGCATGCCCAGCTCATTGTGCCAATCAAAAAATATGCCGGCGGCGGCTGTTAATACATATCGTGGTGCTTTTCCACGTGACGCGTTGAACCTCAGTTCGTGCTTGATGTATCGTTTTGTTTGAGAATATCGATTTTATAATCGATTAATTGTTTATCGATTTGACTATTTAAAGGATATTTAAGCACCTGGCTATCACTATAATCCAGCAAAATCGATTCTAGATTTTTATTACATCAGAGTGCATTGAAAATTGTGAGAACAACAATCAATAAATCAAACAATATTTAATTTTATTGCAATCCAACCTTAACCGTGATCTGAATGTAATATTTTATAATAATTTTCAATCGAGTACGTAATAGTTACAGTTATATCGGTTACGGTCAAATGAAACTAAGAAACAAATGTGTGCATTACGCAAATATCGGCGTTGAACCGTGTCTTTTTGATATTGTCGCAATATCGTCGAGAGATCAAATTTTGCAAGGCCCGTGTCATAAAAAGCACGTAACTTATTGCTATTGTTAAATGGATCTAGAAACTAACGAAACAAGTCTATAAGCACTAAAAGTTGCCATGTAATAGAATACAAATTTTCCACTGTAGAGAGTAAAAACTGATTGAAAATTTCCAATCATCTCATTGCGTAGCATTTATTGCATTAAGCAATAACGATTTAAAAGGTGTTTTGGATTTCATCAACATAATAATCTCTATGCTCCAAATTTATTTTCTGTGGAGATACTTAATAAATTTTCCACATTTTATTTCTAACCGTGAAATCAGTAGACAAATTTTTCGAACTAGGATCATCTTTCATGCTTTCTAAAATTCAAAATTACAGGTGTAGGATCGTCTATGTAGTCTTAAATCTTATTGAAGTTTCATACAGATCCCTACTACAGATATTCAAAGAAACTGCGTTCTTTTAGACACAACGATAAAGATATAACGCAGTTGCACATATTTACCGGCTATCTTCTGGATAACAAGCAATCTAGTAAACAAGACTTATCGTAAGTTAAATTATTTTTAACGAGCCATTCAAAGCAATAAAATGCACGGAGATGGCAATCGCAGCTTGTTTTGATATTAACTCAATCGTTTCGCAGAACATTGGTATCGTCCTTTAGATTCAAGAGACCTCATCCGCAGCATAATGATGGCGAATCGTGACTATTCGATGGTGCAATTACTTTGCCACGTCTCGACTGAAGTTATTCTGCGCAGCATGTGTTGGAGAAGCAACGCCATAATTCGTGTTTACATTAGTATCACGTACTCCGAGACAATTTGTTCCCATATTTATTTGCAGTCTTTTAAAAAATTCTTTAAATCGTATAATCACGATCATTATGTTCTTCAAGTTAATTTTATTATGCTCCTCACAATACTTGGTTACGTTTATTCCAAAGTTTATTTAAATGACATTTAAAGTTTTGTGCTGCAATAGTGCATGTCGCCCCTGCACTAAGTCCGTGACTAAACATATCTTTATATTTTTGTATTGACCTTTTATACATTGATAAATGTTTAACAATTTATACGCAACACTATTCCATCTTATGCATTGTTTTCTATAAGAAAAAAAAACACAAATGTCAGTGTCAAACGATTTTAGCTTCCATCTATCAATCCCGCGAACGGCATTAATAAGTTTCGCTCATTCATTTTCGTGGTCACGCCTCGGGCGACGCTGGAATACGTGCAATTGTTTGTTACATTGTAACTCACATTAAATTGGTCACAACGAGACATTAAAATTCAGGAGACACAGCGCTCTGTGGGTCTTTAAGATGCGGCCGTCTAGATCTGCCAGACGTTTTTTTGTTAATTCACTGTTATACTTTTTAAAATGAGACAGGCGACTTTGCTACTTACGCTCTCGAAATCTATACTCTATACTAATATTATAAAGAGGAAAAAATTGTATTTTTGTATGTATTGAAATAATTCAAAAACTACTAGATCGTTTTAAAAAAATCTTGCACCATTATAAAGCTATATTATCATTGTGTGACACAGACTATATTTTTTTTTGAATATCACGTGAGCGAAGTCGCGAGCAACAGCTAGTTTTAAATAAATTGATCGATAACTACATGGCTCAGTTATACTTCTTGAATATAATAATTTTTAGTGATGGCACTATCTAGTTCTACCAATTTAATGATGTAATAGCCAACCGTCGTCCCATTTGTTAATTCAAAATCTAGTCCTTGAAATTGAGCGAGTAATATGTTGTACGAGAGTCAAATATCACTAGGCAGTTTGATATATTCATTGAGAGATAATAGGATCAGTAGTCACAGTGATGTATTTGACAAAGAGCCGGCTGAACGCTGCTCGGATGTTGCACAATGCAAGCGATCGAATAACGGGTTTCACCAGACCAACGACGCACCCAATAAAGGACCGATTCGAGAATAAACGATAAAGTTAGTCGTTATGTTAAATATAAAAGGATTATATTACACGACAGCCCATGTTTTCTAATGGCATTTAAGTAAGCCAGTATAATGGATAAGTATGTAACGGATTGCAAACGCATCCGTTAACATGCTGGTCGTATGGACAATTGTAGATATCTTCGGAAATCAAGCGAAAATCACGTTCATCTTTATCGTAATAGTTTTTACTATTTGATTCTATCATAATATCTTAGATCTCTATAATTTAATAAGCGTGCCAACGAATTAAAGAAATCTTATAATCATTCCAATTTCAAATTCTATTACATAAATATAAAGTGGTCATGAAATCTGTTACATCAAAAGTAATACAAAGATTTACGTTGCTCCATCGCTCAACCGGTCTATTGAGATCAATGAAAATGTATGTGGTTGTTAAAACTAAGAAAATACTGTTACAAGATACGAGAAACTGTTTCAAATTATGAGACTAAGAAGCAAGGAAATAATGTTATTAATTTTTTTACAACAGTTCTACTAATTTGTAACTGGCTTAGTCACCCCTTATTAGGGTAGGCTCCGAGCCCCTCAGTGTGGATGTATAGTGAGTAAGATTCAAAGATATGTGTTAACTCTAACAATTGGAACGGAACCTGGTCAACCTTAACAAAGGATAGGTTTGAGGGCTAGTGAAGAAAATGACGAACCGCAGATTAATTTTAATGGTGAAACAATTATTAAAATTTGTTTTAAACCTTTTGTAACATTAACATAGATTATAAATGCTATAGGTATAATGTTATACGTTCGATAATTATTTAATACGATTCCGTAAGTTGACGTGTAACATGTAAAGCTTTAAGAATTATGAGTGTCGTAAGCCAGATTATACAACAGGTTGCATTTCGAAATATAATATACGAGGTGAGTGAGTGAGCATCTCAGTTGGTGCATATCTTAGGTCAATGCCAGCGGAAGAGTGTAACGGCACCGGTCAGCCCGGTGTAAATGTCAACAAAATGTACCCGTTCTGATCCGAACATGCTTTAACTTATATAAATATTGATGCCGATTGGATAATATTTCGTTTGCACGCTGACATAACTATTAGGTTGTTGACTTCTTATTTTGATTTGATTTTCTTTGGTGTATTTTCTAAGTTGTTCTACTTTATTCAGTTTTATATGTCCATTGTCGACGCTATATATGTCGATGTTATAAGGAAAATTCATTTAATTAATATCAATATGTTTGCATTAATTTATGGATTAAATCTTAGCAGTAATTAGTAATTACTATTGTGGACATATATTCTTTAACTTTGAATCTAAATTTTCAATTTTTGTATCTGTAGTCTAGACTTTATCGTATAACAAATTTATTAAGTAATTCTATACCAATTAATGTGAAAACGGCGAGCCCTTCTAATTGCCAAGGTTCTCTTGCCAGTATACAAACGCAGGTTCAACAGTTGAAGTTTGAAGAATTTTATATCTATTAACAATTTCTGCTCAAGGCTTCATGCGATTTCGCATGTGAATATTTAAATTTAACTGCAGAGAATATAACGCCTATTCAATTTTATTGCACTCTTATAGTATTGGTTAGTTTTCTATTAAACGGTTCTGTTCTTAGGAGTAAAGTTATCTGCAAGTCAGATCTAAAACTAACTACCAAATATTAATCAACATAAATTCAAAATTTTCATTTTTGTCAGGAATTAATATTATATTTTCAGACCCCTTACCCCAATAGCCAGCAAGGTATTTAATTTGCTGAGGGTATATTATCTTCCAAGATAAAACACATCTTGTAAGATTGAAAAAACTACCTTTTTACTATCGTTTAAAACCGTTTACTTAGTCTGAATTTATTTTTATCTCGGCATGTCTAATTGTGTGGATTTTCTTTAGCTAACGTATTGTTTGACTGTTTGTCCTTGGCTGTCGGAAAGTGTTTGTGTGAATCTCAGTTACAGGCTTGACTAAATATCCGTGATCCGTAAAAATCGTAATAATGGACCATTGTCCCCGTCAGAAGGTTACCTTGAGTTTATACAATTCTTTGACTGTTTTGAGTATTTCAGACTAACGAAAGACTGATGTTTTTCTCCTGAATAATACACAAAAATAGTGTAGGTAGAATTTTTCTTTGACGGTTGTGATTTATTTATGTTAATACTTGCTCTGTAATGCTGTAAATAATATTGATTTAAAGCTATTTAAAGTCCTTTTTAACTGCTAAATTGTTTAAATTTGTTTTATTCATTTTTAGCAATTTGTAAGTTCTTATTATGGAATTGGTAAAAGTGTCATTTTTCCTTTAATAGCAAGAATGTTGTAATGTTACGGAATTTTACGCTATTATAATATTGCGAGTTTGCGCTTGTAAGATACTGCG
The DNA here is from genome assembly GCF_000836215.1 of Papilio polytes. Lineage (NCBI taxonomy): Eukaryota > Metazoa > Arthropoda > Insecta > Lepidoptera > Papilionidae > Papilio > Papilio polytes. The sequence continues at coordinate 1,271,507 of NW_013527693.1, read as the reverse complement.
TAAATCATTACACGTGCCTTACCTGCAATTTGCTGGAGATTGTGCGCGGCAAGTGTCGCCACATTATTTTATTCTATTAAGGGCATTGTAACACGAAATTATCAAACATCAATTATACGAAGTGTCCTTAAAACCTTCTTTATTTTCACTCTTATGTTAGGTTTATTTAGTTACTCAAATATGTTTAGATAGCATTATTTACCCGCAAGCTATTAAATACTGGGATTTTGGACTGAAAACCTTTTATAATTAGAGAGTTACGTTAAAATTTGCATTTTTTAAATCCGTCAAATCAGGGATCCCTTCTGTCAGACGGCATGATTGATTTTTACATCATGTGATGCTTTTGTTTGCTCGCCGTATGATTATGGCGTTCTTTTGCAACAAAAGCTACGTCTTTTTTATCTCGATCTAAATTAGATAGCTCAGGCAGGTCTGAGTCATGGACATTATTAGTTTTTCTTGTGACCGTGCGATAAACTGGGAGGTGTACTTTTTTATCATTGTTATGTTTCGCTTTAACTTACGGCTACAATTTAATGACTAGCGTTACTAATCTACTTATTATTTTCGAACGATTATCGATAACGCTAATTTACAACAAATTTTTAATAACTTTAGTACTAATAGTTTGCGGCGTAAACAGTTTTAATTGTAAGGAAACTTTAATTTCCCGAATGTGTTTACACTAAATTGAAAAATAAACAGATTATCACTTTGAACTCTTATAGTGCCGAATGAAAGTAGGTTTCTGATACCCGAAAAAAAAAGAGTGATGGCTGAGATGACGTATAGAGTTATGTGGAGGACAAAAACGTGTAACGCCGACCCTACAGGAGTAGGATAAGGAGGAAGAGGATGATCATGTTCAACTCTAGCAAGTTATAAGATTTTAGACGTATATATTCTGTGAAAGATGAAACAACTTCTTTTGATATCTTTTGGATAATCATCGTTATAATTATGTAAGCTTTTAACTGCACCATTAACAGACAAAGATAGTATTGATCTATACATATTTAATATTTATCTATTCAATAATTCCTAATAGTGTTTATTTAAATTTAACGGCATGTTTATAAATATATCATGCAGGGTAAATATGTCTAAGTAAGGTGAACGGTTAAATTCAATAAACCTGTTGCTTCGCCTACTTGGAAGACCTTGACAAATATTACATATCCATAGATTATAGGCAATTATCCCAATTACCAATTTTCATCGATCTTTCTATGAAAGAACAAGCTGTATTACGTGTGTATGCAATAAGAGCGTGAGTTAAAAAAATTTGTGTTTGAAATTTTATAGATAGAAAATTTTCAACAAAAAAAATATGTTTAACGAAATTTATTTATGTGTAAGATTGTCCATTAAATATGCTTCGATAATCTTAATTTACTTTTTTTTTGGATAAAATGATATTTTTGTTAATAAGAATGCTTTTAGCCGGATTAAAAAAGGTTTTCAATTCGCGTTTTTGTTGTTACCTTAAGCTTAATGTAACTTATCAATGTAATGTACATATGTGGTAAATGTTCAATATCTATTACTTTAACGTTAGGCCTTTGTCCCAGCAACCAGGGTCTGGTTATCCGTCCTACCGTGAAGGATACGAAGGTCTTTTATTTGTATGCACGGACAACGGACAATGTATTGTCAATCGACCAAGCTTCGCTATATCACTTCGTTATTGATTCTATTTCAAGCATTATTTTAATTTATTAACAAATTTTAATATTTATTTTAAAATGGGATTTAATTTTTAATTGGGGAATTTAAAAAAATAACATTATACATTGGAAAATTATTTTTAAAAAATTTCTATTCTAATATAGACTTACCTGAAGTTAAGATCCTTGCAATTCGAAGAAGCGTTGAAGGAATAACCACTTACACAAGTTTAAAAATTATAACTGTTATCGGGTTATTTGTTAATATGCTAGCGCTGTGACGGTCGGCAATGTATTGGTGGTGCTTTGATAATGCGCTGTGTTTATATAGGCGGTGCGTTTCGGAGACGCGACTACTGCCGATGCAAGTCTTTACATCCATCTCCACATTACGAGCTTCCCCTGTAGCTTTGTGGCCATCTTTGTTCACTTTATTCCAAATTCAAATTTTACTGTGGACTTTTAACTTTTTTTTTAAAACAAAGGCACTATTGTATATTTAGATAAAATACAATATAGATCATTTTTTTTAATTACATGAAATGTTTCTAATTAAAGCCTTGTTTCGAAATAAAATGTAATCAATTGTATTTTGTGGTATAGATCGATGAAAATACATCTTAAACTTTTTAAATAATGCTTGAAGCGTAAAAATTTCATTGGTATTTCTAAATATTCAAAATACTTATAAAGGTAAGTATGTAATAAATTACTTTTAAAGATAAAAATAAATAGTTTATCGTTTAGTTTTATTTTCAATTTAGTCGATGAGATAAATATCTATCGGATACACCCATTAAGTGTTATTTTGTTTATGTTCCCGTTAATCGTGAATGGAAATTTCCCAAGTTTAAAATTCAATTTGTTTCAAAATATTTACTCTTGATCTTCGATGGTATGTGTTTTAACCATTATAAGAAACATGAACACCGGTTAGTGGAGCTCGAGATGTTATTTTACTTGTATTGGCTTTTATGTGACTTTTAAAAAGAAAATAATAAGATTTTTATTGTTATTGCATTTATCATCTTATATTTTATGGACACGTTTAACATCTAAATGCACAGCATTTTTGTTTGTATTTACATAGTTTGTAAGTTGATGTTAGGTTTACTTAAGTTTTAAGTTTACTTCTAGAAGAAGTATGATTATACTTCTTCTGGCAAGGAATGGATCGTTATATAATTCTTTGTCACTATGAATATTTACGAGTATTTGGACTTTTTCAATACATTTTTCTTTTTAAAGCCAAACATAACAGCTCCCTAATTATTACTATGCTGCACTAATCTGCAGTGTTACTATAGTACCAAGTATAAAGTTTGAAAAGTTATGTAGAGTTAACTATTTCTTTCCCGTGCCTAAGCCTTTATGAGGACATATTTTGAAAAACAAAACCATTAAGTTGTTAGGTCAAAAAACTTTACATTTTACCGTTTTTAGTAAACCGTTTGAAAATCACACACGTAGACGTTTTTGGATAGTTAAGTTTAACCTTCGTTTGATATTGTAATGAAATAAGAACATTTCGATAAGTCCAATAAGGCCTAAAGATAATCATCTAAATCATCACTTTATATCTGGTGTCGTAAGTACGCTAAGTGTTATAATATAATAGATAAATATGGTTTGACCTTGCTCTTAGACTATTACGTGAAAGTCCATTTAAATATTTCAAAGATTCGATCGATTATGCCTTATAATAATATAGTTTGGTGTCTATATGTTCTTAGGGTACATTTAGCTTCATGTTGAGGTCATGAGCAGTATGATTATATATATATATACATGGACGAGATGTTAGGACGTACAAGCGAGTAGGATATAGAATAACAAATCTCGCAAGTCAACCTTCACCCTGATGACAGGACGGAGTATGTTAGCCGCTAGGCAATACTGCTAGCATTAATGTAGCTCTTATCTTATGTGTCAAGGTGAAGAGCGAAACGAGATGCGAAGGATTTTCTATTATAAAGTCCAAGGCCTATGTTATGGGCAGGGTACAATCAGGTGAACGCCCTGTATGTTGTACCTAGGTACCTACTACGTAGTAACGAAACAATTCTGAAAGTCAAATTGTGTGTTGGTTCACCCTATATATGAAGCACAATTTTATAGTGCATGTCTGTACTTATTTATGATTACGTAGTTTATTAAATTACGCGTCAACTGAGAAGCCTTGCATTTCTACCGATGCTGGAAATAGATAGCTTAAAGATCTAATCACAGACCCGACTCATGCACGTCTAGGTCGGTAAGTAGGAAAACTTTGCATCGCTTCTTCGTAATAGCTACTTTGTCAAAGTGGAGGCAACTTATCGAACAAGTTGGATACGATAACTTGTTTAGATAGTAAGTTAAGTGCGTAACTTATAGCTATGGATAATAAATAAGTACTATTTCTTGTGAACCGGAGTTATTATTTAATAATATACCAGTGATAAGCGCTCTTAATATGACATTCTCTTCCAATAAATTCATTTAGGGGTTCCTAATTAATGTTTACTATATAATAATGAGTAAACAAATTAATTTCCAAAATTGGTTAATCTTTATCTGCCAAGAAATATTCTCCCTTTCGGAGTAATCGAGATTCTAAATGTTTCGCATTTGAATCGCTTAGGTATTGTTAATAAAATGTAAATAATTAAAGTGCTGATAAATTTAGTAACTTGTGAACAAACAAGAGGTCATGGCACAATACATTTTTAGTGTTAGTAACAATATGGCACTTGACTTATTATAACTTGCCTTGTACTCTCTAACCTTATGGGTCATTAACAAACATCCAATATTTTCACAGATTAAAAATAAGAAACATTTTTTGTTATTATTTTAGCTTGATTAATTTTGAAGAATGTGTAAAAATAAACTCTTAGTGCATCAAGGACCTATAATTATACCTGCTGCTAGCGATGTTAGCTTAATTTTGAAAAAAAAAAATAAAACCCCAATATAATTTGGTAATTATTTAATCGATGATCTTAGACTATAAAGCCTGTATTCTTATGCTTTTGTTATTCGATTTCAAGTTCAAATAAACCATTATATATACAAGTCGTATAAGAATTAATTTCCGAATACAAATAATAAAAAGTTTACGTATGCAAAAATAAATTGTTAATTGACTTAAAATGAAAGATAAATCAAGTTATATCATACAGGTTTGTTTCTGAGTATCAATTAGTGGATAGATTATTTAACAGAAGAATGTTCTGCGCTTATCTTTCAGGTAGCATTGTAGATATTGTCATGATTGCCCAAATTTAGCAAAGACAATATGAGTCATGTTTTTACGCCTTTGTTTTTCGGGGTTAAACATAAAGATATCTTATAATTACCATCATCCATCAACAATAAATGGCATGTGACCGTAATAAAAACACACAGATAAATAATACTTAAAATACTTTATTCATAGATTATTCTTTTTTACGGTACATATCTATGGTACAACGGTATTTAATATTAGAATTCTCTCGTCTTCAACAAATTTTGTTTTGCGCGCGGCGGCAGATCAAGAAGTTTAGATTTGTGGGATGCAACATTTTGATTGTTGTTATAAATTTTGTTTCCTATTTATATTCCGTGCACGGTTGTAATGGGTCTACGATGTCGTTTGGTTCATATTAAATTCACCAAGTTATCCTTGAAGTAAGTAGTGTCGCCACTGTCGATGGTTTACCCATCTCATTGGCGAACTATAAGAAGAGCTGTAGTTCCAATTTTCGCCACTTTTTCAGATAATTTGGTTAGATGTGCGTCGACGTTAACATTGACACTGGTTTATAAGCGGCGCGTATTAACGTGTCGTCTAATGAATAGTAATTGCGTTTTATTTAACACTCTTAAATGTTGTTTTTAAATTAAAAAAAAAGTCTAAGATCATTGAACTATTTATATTTAAATGTTTTTATACAATCGTTTAGCTAATTACAATTGTTATGTCTTGTTAATGAATTTAAGTATAATTGGACCGTTATAGATAATCCTATGTCTGCTAAGAACATTGATTGTTAATATACAATTGACATGAATCATGGTATTATAGAAAAATTAAATGGGATAATATTTTGAGCGCAAACTTCACTGGTATTTGACTCTTTTGGGCATAACCTGAATCTTTAAAATGCAGCCGCAAGAAGTAACGAGACAGCAGGCTATCTAGTGCCCTACTCTATAATCATCGCTAAAGATCGGCAGTGCTTTCACGATCGCCCTCAATACCCCGACTATTTTAGATCTCAAAATATTTAACCGTTCGCACAGGTTCTTTAGTGTTACGATTTATTTGCTAAGTTGCTATCACATGGGTCACGTTTAGCGCTGCAAGCAAAGTAACCGATTACTATCTTTATACCTAGTTCGCAGTATTATGACGCAGTTACATTAGACAGGTCTCAAATTCGAAACGTCCAAAGGGACCCTTGAGGTCGTGGTAGATCAGGGTGGGGGCACTGATAAACTATGAACACGATCCCAGGAAGACGATAATCTAGAGTGGTCCTTTGTTGTCGTAACATCGTGGACCCACAGGGAGAGTTTGAGTGCCGGAGGTCCCGGTGTGTTCCTTAGAGATCCCGTATCCTTCGTCTATGTCACTAGAGGATGACCATCGAGGGGTTTTAGTAGGTCAAATCCTACATAACCCTGTTTTCCCCCCGGAAGGCCGAGTATCTTTTAAAGAATTTCCCTCCGACACCAAAAAAAGGTCTGAAATTCGATGTTTACAAGTTTATTATTCAAATATTTAAACTAGATAAAAATGTTTGATAATGCGCTCTCCTGTACAATTTGGCGTTTGCAGATACTTCATTTTACGTAGAGATCTGTAAATACCAAGTCACGGAAACTTCTACTTTTTTAATAATAACTAATCATGGCCGAAAGGAAATATAATAAAATGTAAACATCAAAAGAATTGTCTATTATCGGATGACCTTAGCTATAACAGGCGGTTAATTGACCGTATCCCTAATATCCTTGTTTGTCTATTGACAATTTTTTTTACCTTATCTGTGGATTTTTTTACTTATCTGTGGCGCAGTGTCTGAGCGGGATTTTAAACAAAAAACGTATCATTCACGGTCTGATGTCAGTCACATGGCTCGGATTCTTCCATTGCATTCGTTTATTACTTTACGTCATTGTGGAATAAGGAATCACTGTAATCCCATACATTCGCTAATATACTACGATTTGAGTAGGAACAGATATCATTGTTTATAATGCAAGTCTTTATTGATGGAATTTCCCTTCGTAATATCGGAAATTAAAGCCCATAGCGAACGGAGATGTTAATAATTTTATTCAGAGCACTAGCTTCCTGTGACTTTCCACTGCTGGAAACAAAAACATATCTTTATTCTTGTTTTTTAGAAGATAACGAGAGAGATGATCTCTTTATAAAGACAGTCGGCGTCGCCAGACAATGCTTATGATACGTAATTTTGTCAGTGGAAACTCACATATAAATCGTTACATCATGGAAACGTACGCTAACGAGTTGGATGGAGTGACTAAAGTTGGCTCTACTTTAGTATCAAAGACATCGTTTCCATACCACAGAGTATAAAGTTACTTATGCTAAAGGCGCAGTAAGATGAGTAATAGGAAAATAATTAACCGCGAACTGTTTTTTCTGCTTTGTATTTTTTTAAGGAAAAATGTATACCTAAAGGTTTAGACGACATATTGACCACGATAAACTTGTACGACAATAAAATAAGCTCAATTAAGTGTTAAATCATTACATTTAAAGATTACTTAGTAAGTAAAGCTGAAGTTAGTGAAATAAAAACACTAAAAATAATGTGGTTATAAAAACTCCAATTAAAACTTAAAACATGTTGACGCCCGATTCGATTTGCTTTCTTTGCACACTTGTTTAAAAGCACTTTTTCGCTTCAAGACGTTAACCTTTTGAAAAAGAAAAAGAATGCGGAAATACACACATATAGAAAAATACAATAATTTTATTTTGAACTTATCCAATGATCTGTGAACAAAAACTACAAGTAAACAGATTTATCTCACGTTTTGATAAAAGCACTGCTCTTTCTAGAATTTACGACCAGTAGGAAATCTTTTAGACATTTAAAATATGTAATTCATGTTCCAATAAACATTTTTCATTTGTAAATCATCAATCAATTAATTCATAAATATCTTAAAGTTATTATTTAAAAGTATGTCTTTCAATAACAAATGTCATTGTATTTGGTATTACTCTTTATAAGAATGTGTTTGATTTATGCGAAAAATGTAGTTGATGTTTAAATTCATACAAATTGTTTTTATTTAAATTATTACTAGTTGTTGCTCGCGATTTCGTCCCCGTGGAAATAAAAGATAGTAGAAAATACAGTCTATGTTACTCACTGATAACGTAGCTTTTTAATGATGAAAGAATTTTTGAAATCAGCCCAATAGTTTTTGAGATATTTCAATACATACAATAAAAATCTCTTCTTTTTATAACATTAGTATAGGTATCAAATTTAGTTGCAGACAAATCCTCTTGCCCTACAAAAAAAATATTTTTAAATGTTGTTCGAAGATTCGCGACCAAACTTTATAATGTTTTCTAATTAAGATTCGTCGTAGTTGTTTATTGTAATGGGGCACGGGCCGAGGCGAGACGAATTACAATGCAGTAAATCTGCATCTGTCTGTATGTGCTTCGTCGCAGGGAAATGTCTGTCTCGAATCTCGAATATCGCATCTTAAGGGAATGGCATTTTCGTTCCGATGTTTTTAAATCGATTTTTGATTTAAAAGATTACTCAACCTCAAAAACACATTACGTTTTGTGAAGTTAATTAACTGCGAAAGTTTTTCGATTGTCATTTTTTATTTTACTTTTAAACTCTCAGTGTGATATAGACAAAGGTTTTTAGGGTGATTTTACAGTACATCTAGTAAATACCCAAAAGAAAATATTTTGAACTTAAAGAAGTATGAATATAATTTTTACGGCTTCTTTTACCGAGAAAGGGCGCCGATATAAAAAGACAATAAACTTTTTAATTCAGGCCGAATAGAGATATACAAACAGATCATTATTTTAATTACACCCATGGAACGGGATTGTTTTAAACGCAGAATTTCTGAGAAAAGCGATCATGTAATACCGATTTTTTTAAATGTTCACTCATTAAAAACCGTTTTTATTAACAAATGACATTTTTCGTAGTAGTACTTAAAACTTTCTCCGAGATTCACGTTAAAAAATTATAGGAAAACCGCATTATGTTGATAAAAATTTGTCACTTGACAAGTAACCTTTGATAAATAACAGAAGCATGATTTAATTGTTTTATTTTCTTAATTTCTTCTTATTTAACAGTACTTTTTTGGGCTGAGCACATTCAAAAACGACTGACGACGACGACTGAAATTCTTAACATAAGAACAACATCTTTAACAATACATTCTCAGTAAATGCCACTCGCAGTCATGCAATGTTTTTAAATTTATCATCATCATCTTTCTCCTTATCCTACTCCCGTAGGGTTGACGCGAAAGGTTATTGTCCTCCACATAACTCATACGTCATCTCAGTCATCACTCCCTTTTTGATCACGTCCCCTTTCACGCAATCCCTAAATGAAACATTATTAAATCTGTACTTCTATCTATACTATTATAATAAAGCGTAAACATACACTTCTTTGTTGCCTAAGATGTCAGCAATTATAACATATTTTTGAATAATTCGTTTTTTAATAAAAAGCCCTACACTTGCGTCATGCTTTAGGCTATATATTTTCACGCCGTTAAACTTTGGGGGTAAATATTTTGGATAAAAACCCTAATGTGGGAAAGAAACCATAAATTGCTGCCAACATCAAGGAAGCAAGGTTTGTCATGTCATGTCATTTTGACATTTGCTATTCATAATTTTAACAAATGTAAACAATAAAATAATGTATTGATAATTTCAAGCGGATGAAGCCGCACGGGAACAGCTATTAACTATATAAAATTTCATTTCTTCTGAAGAGTTAACATGTTATTTTACATGGCAACTGACCTATTCAAGGTGCATACAATGTCTATGACTTATCCACAATAACAAAGTAAAAATATTACACATTAACACTAACGAAGGAAAGGTCAGTTTAGCATTCAGGAAACGGGTGTCGTGAATATTAACTTGCACCTGCCTTTCTTAAATACCATGTACACTGTCCGTTACGAAACGATATTTATTAAAAAGTTTTTTTTTTTAAATAATGCAACTTTTTGCTGACTATTACATCGTCGGTTTATGCTGCACACAACTATGTTATACAATATGTTCAAACATAAATACAGCAGTATGTTTTGTTAAAAATCCATCATAAAACAACCAGTAAAAATTTACAAAAAATAATACAGTAATAACTAATAAACAACAAACATTAATTAAATGAAAAACAATTTAATGACTACACCTTTCATGTGAAAAGGTCTTTAAGTTACAATAGAAATAATTAAAGTCAGAGGCAAGGCGTCTTTGCACTAAACCAAATGAATTAAAACCCAGTGCGAATAACACATTGACATTAACTCGCAAACTAATAGCCCGCTTTTCGGTACCACTAGACCGTTAAGATATTAACGGGGATCAGCAGCGACATTTGTTACATAGTTTGTCTCTATTTTTACAAAAAGAATGTAAGAAACAACAATACAAGAGTTTCTGCAGACGGAACTGAACACAACCAAGGAATAGAGTTTTCAATTAATGATCGATTGATAAACATAAAAAACTCACGATAAATAAATTGTAACCATCATAAATAACGCTGAAAGCTTAGAGTACATTTTAATTAATGATTTCGATTAGCACTAAATAAAATATTTAGTGTCTAACTGGATAACTGTTTTATTACTTAAATGGATTTATAATTTACCGTTAAAGGATCAAGTATTTAAAATAACGATAAAGTAACACTCTCAGCATCTGACGAAGGCAAATGCTTACAATTTCCTTAAAGGCCAGCAACGCATCTGTAGTTCTTTTAGTGTTGCCATGGGCGTCGTTGACCACCTTTGTGTTCCTGCTGCTCGTTTGCCCCCTTCTCGTATAAAAAAAGAAAGCTTTATTCATCTAATACGTCACAACACGATGTTTACAAACAAAATATTAAATTATACAGAAAGTAATTGTATTTTTATTGAAATGCCAGCTGTTGCTCGCGACTTCGTCCTCTTGAAATTAAAATTTGCAGAAAACATGTGTTACTCATGAAGTAACTTTCAAATGGTGATAATTTATAAATCTGCATAGTAGTGTTTGAAGTATTTCAATACATGCTGAAGTCCAAAAATACAAATCTTTCCTCTTTATAGTATTAGTATAGCTTATTAAATTATATTTGTTTAAGGCTGAAATCGTACTCATAAATTTTATGTCGCACAAAAATCGTTTGGTAACATGCTTGCACTATCACGTTTGTGAACTTTAACCGTTTGTTTCAGGAGGAATGTGCATAACAAAATAATGCTATCTCTTTTAAAGACGCTTCAAAACTACTTTTATTGTTATAAACTTTGTGAAGTTAATGGGAGCATGAAATGGGACAATTGCGTAATTTCTTTCAGTTGCCGCAGAAAAAAAAAACTCGTTATTTATGTAAACTCCGACTTATTACTAACAAAGTAACGCCAAAGAACAACAAGCTGTCAGATAAATAGTAATAAAGCATCTTTGCAATTTTTTTTATTAATAAATCGTTTGCAATTCCAAGCTTCATTGCAATAAATGGAGTCAGTTTATTTTATTGTATTATTGGTTTTGTGACGTAAATAATAACATGTGATTTACGATATTCGAATAGTTGATTTCTCTAACACAACATGCCTTATGTAAATGTTTCGTGAGTGTAAACACAACATGGTAAGTACATCGGAAACAATGTATTTGTTACAGGTGCATTTTTAATGTTCGTGACTACACAGATAATGTATGAATTAGCCGCAGGAAACAGCAAGATGAGACAAAAAGCGGCAGCGTTTTATGTACTAATGCTAGTTACACACGACCACGGAACGGAGCAGTAGACGGTGCAGTACTGCAATTGTTATTATCAAAATAGTCATTACGTATGAATCGTATGTATCAAAAAATACTATTGCAGTACTGAGAATGCTCTGTCTCATTGTTCCACCCTCGTGTGTTACTAGCATAAGGTAGGACGCACGTATAGTCAGGGTTTTTCTACTTCTCTGCCAATTTTGTCGACCTCTCCAATTATTTTTGACCCCGTTGCTTGTTTTTAAATGTTGATTACGTATTTTATTGTTCGAATATTTGCGCATTTGTGGGTTTTGTCCTTTTTTTGAGAATTAACTTAATTATTGTCATGGTAGTATCAATTTTCTGTGTTTAATTTGTTTAAAATTTGTTAATAGAATCGATGTTTATTTTCTGTTTTGATTGCGGAATGAAATAATTTACTTCAAACAAAAGACATCTACGGGAGTCTTCTAGAAAGTACTATCCTATTTAAGTTTTTTTATATTAATTATTGCGTGTTTTATAAAATTTATGAGTATATGGTAGTTATATCTTAAATGCAAAGAACAAGATTAGCGTCTTATCTTTTTATCTCTATTAAACTGTTAGAAATAACTTTATGGTCACATCATCGACAATATTTTCTAGAACATCGTTGGTTGTCTTATGCCATATGACCTAAGAAGCAGAAAATTATTCCGTACTTGTGCAAAGATCTACATTGGCTATTATATCTTTTTTGTCCGGAATGAAGTACACTATTAAAGGTAGGCAGCTGTAGATAACTTTTTTAATAAATGCATAATGATAACTTTGCTAAATTTGACTAAATTTTTTAAATTTACTAAATTTTTTCAAATATTTAATTAAACTTTCGTCTTAACTTTATACGTAGAAAACGTCTGTCGTGTGCTCATGTTGTTTAAAACCGTCCAATGACCGTGACTCTTTAAGAACAAAATTATAAACGCCTACAGACATTTAAATAAACGACAATTAGATATGTAAATGTTAACGAATAAATACAACTTAGTAATTTATTATTGTTTTTAAACTGATGTATGCATTTAATTTCATATGTGATTAAAGTGGCGTCCCATCTTCGTGCATAGATGTACTATGCGTACAGCTAGCAAATAGGTGTAGTTTGGAACTTCTATGGACACCATTTGACTTTGTACTCTATTTCTTTACATTAAGTAATCTTTTTGCATTTGATTTGATAGCTCTTTTTGTGTTAGTTGTGTAGTTTGTTGTACTTTCTGGTCGCCAGGCGGCGCCTTGTCGCAGAGAAGTAATGACAATCATTCATGTACTAATGACTACACCCTACGCTATGAGGACTCGTTTATTTTCTTTTTGTAGGATTTTTTTTTTATTAATTGGTTTCTTATTGTATCAATATCATTTAACTAATTACTTTCATATAATGTTCATAAAAGCAGATTAGGAAGTCCGACTCATAATGTTTAATCTGCGGACGGAATTTTTGACATAAATCCTACGATATAAAAGATTTTCAACACCACTAATCATAAGAATATTTGACTCATGGCCGAATACTGAAACGACCACAATAAGACCACACTTTAACTTTGTTTTTGAGCGTTAAAGTTTTGACGTTCGACGACAGATTGTAAGCTGCACTTGCGAATCAAGATATTTAATCGTTTCAGTATAAGGCCGTAAAGGTTCTTATTTTCGATGTTATTATACAACAACCAAATTGTACTAAGGCAAACAAAAGCATACCGTAATTACTCTAATTGCTAAAACAATATAGATACAAAATCTAAATTAACTTAAACAAAAGCCCCTACAATATCTGCTACGCACTCATTACTGCTAATAGTTTCCTAAATAACCTAAACTTAATAACAGAAGAGGTTATTTCCGCATCGTTAAAATGTTAGCGAACAACGAACAACGACATGGAGGCAGGGACGTACTCAGCAACAATATTATAAATCATACTAATATTATAAATGCGAAAGTTTAGATGGATGGATGGATGTTTGTTAGAGTTTGTAGCCTAAACGGCTGAACGGATCTCGATGAAATTTGGCATAGACATTGTAATGTATTTATAAAAAATAAAGGAACGAAAATAAGCGGTACTGTGGCTTGTGGCGAGTCTAAGTGCGTAATCATCTTATATCTGGGCGGGATCCCGTAGCCTTTGTGTATTTAAAAAATCGTACTACTATGTTGACTTTACACTTTCACGTTTAAAATAATTCAAATTTATTTATTTTTTTTGACTTTAACTAATTTAATATATCCGAGTCTGACCCTGTCACAACAATGTTAGAAACGCTCGTCATCGTCATACCCTAACGACCCTTTCTTTAAAATCTATTGTTAAATTGATTTAAAACAAGTTGTACTGGCTTCCTTATTAGTTTTGTGATGACGTGTTTGCGGTTACAAATGTTTCATTTTTAAAAAATAAATATAAGTAACGCTAATTAAGTTTTACTTATTAGTATTTACCAGTACTAAATTATTTATGCATACTTTTTTTGTTGTATATTAGAACTCTTACTTCATTGTATTACTTTTTGAATCTAATTAAAAGACAAATAAAAAATGTCTTGAGAAGTCTATATCTAAAATTTAATTGAAGTTTTTGGAGGACACTTAATTTTTTATTAACATCTTAAGTATGTAGATGAACCTTCATAAAGGTCACGGGTAATCACGATATTAGCTAAAACATTAAGTTTTTTTTAGTTTTCCTTGTGAACATAATTACTTAGATGCATTAGATTAGGAACGATGAGTAAACTATCTTTAACCTAAGTCAGAATAAACAACGAAGAATCCACTTTAGAAGTATTTTAAACTTCAACACGACTTATATCTTTTTTTCTTACCTTTTTTTAATGCAGTCTATTAAAAGATGTATTTGCATGTTTTTTTCTTTATGCACGATAATTACATGGGATGGAAAAAGTATTTTTTCCTCAGTAAAAAACAACAGACGCCTAAAGTTAAGATATTATACATACGATAGCATCGTAATAAATAAACAAAGACATGATGTTAAAACAATGTGAGGTTTTTGACAAATTCCCTTTTTCTTAAAAAAAAAAACTAGAAATAACTACAAATAAGGGCAAGATTCATCAGTAGTTATAAGTATTCATTTTCTGTAAATTAAGTATCAATCTTTGTCAGTTTTTTTAAGAAGGGGGACTTTAATTGGACCGAAATTTCCTGTTACCCTTTTTGAGTTAATTTATTGAATTAAAAGTTTTTACGCAACATATATGTCCATTGACAGACTAGAGGCTTTTAAATAGAGATGTTTAGACAATATTTTTTATCTGTTTAGTATATTCTTCTATTATACGACAGTGGAAGTGTTTTAACTTTAACATGTCGAGTGGGAACAGCGTTAAGGTAAAAGGTAAACACAAAACTTGTACAATGACAAGGTTATTGACCGCTGGCGACTCGCAGCGTTGCCCTTCCAACACGGAGCGTCGTATCGCCCCTTACTGTTTCCATGATCATATTTAAATTTTACCCTAACTATAGGGTAAAACTCCACTACCAAACACACGTACAAATGGAAGTATGTTCTTAACAGTGGTAGTGCCTGTTTTACCATCTTAGCAAGAATGGGACGGCACGCCCGGTGTAATACCACGATCACACAGAAGACAGGCGTGACATGGAAGCAATTCCGTGTATCGTCTGATGAGTGTGGTGTCGAAGGCCTAATTTAAGTCCCTTTCTTTTTACCACCCTTTTCTTATAAGGGGAGGATTGGAAGGGAAAGTAGATTTGACGGTGGAAAACATGCATAGGAAGGGGAATTGTTCTCATTATGTGCGTCTCCTCCTCCGTCGGAAGGCAACGCATCTGCGATTGAGGATGTCTATGGGCAGCGTTCGCTTCGCCATTTTAGCGGATTCAGGTGGCCGGGTGCTCGTTTGCCACCTTATTTTATAAAAAAAATCCACTGTAATACAATATAACTTTAAGTTATAAGAAAGTACCTTAGCTTTGCCAATCTATGATCTATTTTTGAATCTAGTTAGCCGCCTGCAATATTCTCGAAAGGACTTTTTTGACAAAAATAATAAAATCTGTTATTACTTAAAGGCCAGTTAGTCTACTCGTAATATGGTCTTTTTCATCAATTTTTCCTGGATTATATGAAGTAACTATTTAATTATTTATAATGTATTTCTGTACATACGAAGGGCGCTGTTCTATTTACTAAGCATGCGTCATGTGTTCAATCAGAGTCTCAAAAGGATGTCCGCCATTATAACTGAGATTGAACGGTCTCTGACGGTTTAGTCTCGAGTGCCGTGTACATTGCCGACGGTTAACTTGACGGGTCAAGTATTGAGACACAATTTAATACTATTATTTTATTAAAACATCACACGAATGCAAATAGACAAGCAATAAAATTCAATAGATTAGTACCAAGATTATTATCGTTTTTTTTTAATTTATACTTATATAATAAAGCGTAAACACATAATACTTTTTGGCGTAAGATGTCAGTAATCAGCAATCACGGCATATTTTTGAATACTCCTTTTTTTACTAACTCCTCCACTTACAACCTGCTTTAGGCTATATATTTTCACGCTATAAAACTTAGTGGGTAAATAAATCGGAAAAAACCTTCACCTTGGAAGGGGACCTTAAACTACAAGCTGCCAACATTAAGGAAGCAAGGTTATTATAGTAACGGTTATTTTGACAATTGAGAATGTGACAAATATAAATAATAAATTAAAGTTTTTATAATTTGAACAGCTAGTTCAGTTATAAATTCATAAAAGTTTGGTGTAGATACTGAGTGTTAACTAAAACCTCTCTCTTGAAAAGACATGTTAATTGCGTGGGTAAGCATAAACGCTGGTTCTATATTCACAGGCACACGAAGTACGTGTATTACCTAAAAATTAGAGATGACAAAAAAAAAGGATTTTCCAGATTTTTTTAAAGACACGTAGCTTGGGTCATTAAAACTAAATGTCAAAGATTACTCTAAGTTTAAGATTAGTCTATTAGGGCAAAATCTTTATATAAGATTTTGAAATGATTTACTTAAGTAGATGTGGATTTAGAATTTGGAACAGCTGTGTAATTGTTATTTTATTTTACGACGTTGTTTCAAAATTTGTCTTTCATTTTATATCGGTGTTAGATTTATTAATAATTTGCAATAACTGAAGTATAAAAGAATCAGACAGAAAAGTCAGGAAATTGACGAAGCAAAAAGTATACAAGAATTAATCGGAAAGTTATAATTGAGAGCAATAAAATTTACGTAAAAGAGAAACAAAATATGTCCAAATAACATCGTTTATTGATATTTTTTGTCGTTAAAAATTCAAAACATTGATTTTCATCACTTCATATTTGCTAAGAAAAATGATATCCAGGAAAGTACGTATACCTCATCCCCATTAGAAACTAAATAAAAAAAGTATGTAAATACTCGCAGTTTTATTGCACCTAATAAAATATTAAACTTTATCTTAATTGTAACATTTATTATTGACAGTCACAGGACATGCATGCCTATAATTTTTCACACAAGCTATCACGAACATTAAACCGGCTTCAGATTAAACCATTGTATTTTAATGTTTCTTTTTTTTTCATAAATTTCACAACAACGCGAATGCCACCGCGCCGTCCATCGATCACTCGTCAAGGTTACGCCGAGATGAGACTAAGGTATCTCCTAACTGGGGTGGCCATGTATAACAATTTTATAACAAATAACGATCGTGTATCAAGACAACTAACATTGTTATACTTCAAATAGTTACCAAACGGGCATTTTAAAGACGGCACCTACCTTGCTTTTAATTACTTTTAACGATGATTACATTTTTATCGAACATCAAGTCCTTGTAGAGACCTTTAACCAAAGAATAGGAATCTCTATGTTAAGTAGTTTTTTAGTTTCGAGTATACTAATTTCCAAAAGGAACAGTTTTATGAGTAGTTTGAAATTATTCCTTTTGATAACAATGTCCGGCTAATTTTCATAAAATTATGGTGAACGTAGTTTTAGAAATAAAATAATGAGTGTCGCACAATGAGCTGCGCAACCATAGTCAGTTAAATAGACATTTAATTAGCTATCGCCGTATGTTTGCGACACCAATATTTCTACCAATATATTTCTTCGAGTACAATGACGTACTTTTATTGATAGACTTCGTCAGTTCTTGATAACAAAATACCATTCATCAAAATATATTTTCACAATACGACTATTTATGCTGCTGCGAACAAAAGACCATGAAAAAGACCTTCATGTTCAGCTTTGAAAAAGCTTTAAGCTTTTTTGTCGAATCCTGGACGGTATAGAACTGATATGCTTTTTCTACACAAATATTAAAATGTTAGAACTGATTCAAAATCTATTTGCAAGTTATCATACCAATATTATAAATGCGAAAGTTTAGATGGATGGATGTTTGTTAGAGCTTGTAGCCTAAACAGCTGAACGTATCTTGTTGAAATTTGACATATATGTAGAACATAGTCTAGAAGATCACATAAGCTACTTGCTTTTGTTTTTTTTTAACTCTACGCGGACGGAGTCGCGAACAAAAGCTAGTCTATATGTCTATATCTATACTAATATTATAAAGAGGAAAGATTTGTATTTTTGTATGTATTCAAATAACTCAAAAACTATTGGGCCGATTTTAAGAACTGTTTCACCGTTAGAAAGGTAATTTACTTGTGAGTCACATATGCTATGTTTATTTTAAATTTTTGATATGACGCAGGCGAAGTCGCAAGCAAAAGCTAGTTATTTATATCATTTTTACTTTAACGCCTGTGCTGATGCTAATGCATGTGTAAAATAAAGACAAAAGACTGTTTTAATTACTTTACATAGAACCCGTTCGGAGCAGTGTGTTTTGTTTTTAAAAAAGTTTGCATCTATAATCCAGCGTTAATGAATTATTGCGTCGTATGCAGGTAAATGGCCTTGTCAGGGTCCTCTGGAGCCAGTTTATGGTAACGAAGGCGGTTCGCGTCAGTGAATCGACTGGCCGTCAACGTCCTACTGTAATTTACCTTCATCTAGGGGTGCTTCTTGGAATTAATGTTGCTGTCTTGGCGGGTTTAATACCCGTCGAGATCGATTACATTGCTTGTGGATCAAGTTTATGATCAGAAAGAATTGCACAATCTTTTGGACTTTATTAATGTACAAAATATTAAAGTATTTCTAAATGTTTTAAAGAGAACATATCGTCAAGAGATTAATTTTTAGAGCTTCTAAAGCAAAGCTTACTAACTTAGCGTACTAAAAAGTACCTTTTAAAATTAATGTCACTTCGTTAGTTTATGGCATTTTACTTTAATGTATACTACAAAATATAATAAATTAACCCCATTGTAGAAACAGCAAACATAATATGAAATACTTTCAAACTAAAGTTATTTGTTAACTACTTTAAATTTAATTTCCTTTAAGCACCTGTTGCTGATAATATACAAGATTCAAAAACACCTAATTTAATACAGCTATTAATCTAGATTTAACCTCATAATTTAGGCTAAATTACTATCTAAATAACATAATAAACATAGTGTTGTATTTATAAAAAAGTTCAATCTTTATTTTTTTTCTGAAATGCAACTTTAAAAATGATATCTTCACTGTATAGCGAAGCTTAATGACTGAGCCAATCTTGAGATATATAAATGAGTTTCAAAGTTGAATGATCGGCTCGCTACCCGTCATGCGATGTCGCACTTCTCAGGGTTGATACTTGATATGTTACAACTAATGTTAAACCAGAATAATGTTCTTTTCCTAGAAATTGGTGTAGATTCTATATGACTATGTTTTTGCCTAAGTAGACAGATCTTTCGTTTTTGTGCTAAAGATAAAAACCTTCGTTTTCATTTCCCCGTGACGTTTTATATGCGGCCATAAACAAATTAAAATGTTAAATAATTATGATTTTATTTATGATCAAGATGGCTATCATTATTTCGTCGCCGTGTTTACAAAAAAAATTTTACTAATGACATAAATACGAAAGTTCAGATGGATGGATGTTTGTTAGAGAAGCCTAAACTGCTCAACGGATCTCGATGAAATTTGGCATAAATGTAGTGGAGAGTCTGGAAGAACACATACGTTACTTTTTTTTAATTCCGCGCAGCCTAGTCGCTAGCGCAACAAAGTCAGCTACTGTATCTTTTATTGAAATATTCATGTATAAAACAGTTTATTTTTAATGTGGTAAAGCAACCCTACATAGAGTGCGGCGAGCTTCGCGAGGAATGAACCCGAGCGGTTAAAGCTACGTCGTGGCCTTCGTAAAAAAGTTAAATTACAAAATAAGTATAATACTGGCTCCAATAAAATCAATTGCAGGACCTTTAGCGTTCTTACATGTGAATCATGCAATACTGAGAATTAATACCTCGCTCGTTATCGTTTCGCGAGTACGAAACTCTTTATTTCTTTAGACTTTACACCAGTTATTATGTTTAATGATACATTTGTTCAACGTATCGTAATTTTTATTAACAGATGTAATATTATATCGTAACTGATCTGTCTATTTTTATACGACAAAATAGTAGCGTGATTTTGTGGTTACTAGATGTCTAGTGGTTTTACTGGATTTTCTACATGAAATTTTACTGTTTCTTCAGCAGCCTGTATAAGGTGTCAATTAGCTTCTTCGCCCGCTGATGTTATTCCATTACCCTTGGATTTCCCCGCAACCATTTCGAGTAGACAGAATCTTTATCCTGTCATACTAACTCTTCGTCTGCTAAAATAAACAAATGGAACGAAGTAAGATGTAGTAAGAATGAAACAAAAGAATACTGTAAAGTTATAGAAACCCATTTTTGACCGATTTCCCAAAAGAAGGAAGTACTCAATTCGTGTGTATATTTTTTTGTACAATTTAGCGATTTTTCTGACGCATTTTTTTTCCAGATACTTTTTTTAATTGTAGACCATATAGTTTGTGCCCCATAGTCTGCAAACTTTTGGCTGTATTGTTTTTGAAAGAATTGTATTTATTACTTTATTACTTCCTTTGTCAATAATTTCTGCTGGACACACAATCACTCGTCATTCACCTATAAATTTATTGTCTGTGTGAATTGTATAGTATTAAAAAATCAGGAACTTTACCATAATATCAGTAGTAATACGACCTTACGTAGCAACATGACAATGGCAAGGAAGGAGTTAAAGTAATTCAGTGCGTCAGGTAGTCGAAGTAATTTAAATCTTGCTTCGGTACTCACTAGTTCGCTAATGCGGTCAAATCGTGACCAGGTCGCAATATAAACATACAGCGTACCAGTTCAATCACTTTGTAACTAACTAGCTGTACCCGGCATGCGTTGTAGAAACAAAAATAATCTTAGAGACAGTCAAAATAATGTCAAAAGAGAAAACTTTAATCATCAGTTTAGGATGTTTTTATTTCCATTTTTACAAACATCCTAGCTGATCCCGGCATGTGTTGTATCTTAGACAAGAAGCGTCAAAGGAGCTTTACGTTTGTTTTATTTTTGCCACAAGCCACAAACCTCCTCTGTCTTCCTCAGAATAGCCTACTAAAGGCTCATTAAAATCTGTCCAGTAAATTAGGAACATACAGAGATATAAAAACAAAAAAAAACTGTTTTCAAAGATAACTGAGCATACTACTTACCTACCAAAGTTTCAATACAATTTAATTATTAATAGTTAAGAAACGTACATGACAAACAAAAGTACAAGCATTGTATATATAGATAAATATTAATCAGTAGTCAATGCACTGGTTCTAACGGTGTGCTCTTAATTTATGGACTGAATGTCTGGAAGCCTAACATCCCATGTTAACTCAAGTAGTCGGCGAAAATCATATAAAATTAACATTTTATTGATTCCCCTTACCCTCGTCGTAATAAACTATTCCAAAGCAAACGTGCGTTTGAACCGCACGTTTATGCTCTATAAACAACTTCTCTGTAAGGACTCATTATTCTTCACATTTCTAGAAGACATGACTAGTAGAGAAATATATTAAAAGCTCGTTAAATTGATACTTGAAAATAAAGGTGATATTGTATTAAAAAAAATATGTTAATGATTAATAAATTTGACAAGTTACATATATGTACCAGGGAGTGTGATGAGATAATGTCTTTTAGCTGCAGTGATACGGTACATTTCAGCAGAAGTTCCTAATTCAAATTTCTATTTTTAAATTCACATAATATACCAGCCAGTTCGAAACCGGACTTACCGTTTTATAAATTGACTCGCATCTATTTTAATATGCAATAGTAACAGGCAACACAATCTTTGCAGCATTACCCCGCCCTCGAGGTGCATTTATCTCGATGTACTAACAATCGTTAAAACGTGCTGTAAATTCCAAGTGTGCAATTAAGGCGCTGGGCTCCCTATTTTTAGCCGGTCGAGTGAAGGTGGACTTTTTTCCACGCAACGGGTCCCGAACGGGTTGTGCTGTCGCTCCCAGTTTTTATGTAATAATAATCGTGGTCATATTTGTGACTAACTTACAACTTCGTCTGCAGTGGAGGATGAATTGTCAAAAAACCCGGAATATGTTCAGAATGCAATTATTTCTACTGATAAATGATTTTGGTTGTTTTTAAGTTATTTTTGTTAAAGTTGTCATTGTGGTCCAAAAAAGCTGTGGACAAAACTAGATTCAGAGAACTTACATTGTCTCTATCACATTACGAATATCGTAAAAGCTATTTTTACCAGCTTATAATTGGAAGCAATTTTAAATTTAACTTATCTGTTCGTAATGAAAGCGTATTTAAAATTACTGCGCATAATACGTACGGTGGACAATCATAAATTTAATCTGGTTGAAAATTACTTCAACTGTTTAAGTATACGTACATCCGTTTACCATTAAATATGGCTTGATTATTAAATAAGGGTACATTATCACTTGTTGAATATATTGAATTTTCAGTATCCAACGCCTGCGATGTACAAAAATTCCACAGAAGATATAGACGAAGTTGACAGGGCTACTAATGTCTCTACAGAACATTCTATAAGGTAATATTTTCATTTTATTATTTTACTTTTGTGCCGTATATGGCGACTATGTCAAAGAGTCGATATCGACAGTTTCATGCACTTAGCGCTACTAGATCAGAGAGCCATGCCATACACGGACCAAAGTCTGAAAGCACTAAAACCTTATACTGGCTTAGGCAGTGGACAGCGACTGCTCACAAGTCTATTATTATATTCTTGTTGATAGTTCAAGAGGACAAAAGAGCTGCAAAGAAGCACTACCAGGCACTCTTCCGGCGAGCGCTGCTACTTTGTCTACTGCGTCTCGAGGGCTGCTCGTGCGCTTACTAGAGCGGGACCCCAGGGTGCGCCTGCGCAGCTTGCGGCAGCTGCAACAGTCTGCATTCTATATGAGCTACAATTTCGAACACGTTAAAGCTAAAAAGGTAAGCGATCAGAAATCGAGCGCACGTTCGTCTTGGTTTATTTTTTAATGGATTTTTCTTAGTAGGGTTCTGTAAATAAATTTGTGAAAGTAAAACAATATGACATGGTTAATGATCTTACTAAACGTAGCACACTTGATGGTTTCAGAGTTACCATAGAGCTTATTTGTGCCTTTTTGCTATATTTGTTGGCCGCCTTATAAAATCCTTTGCTGATTTGCTGTAGTTATAATTTTTTTTTACGTCTACGGGTCCCTGTTCTTAGATACCCACTCTTGTCATGTTACTTAGCATGCGTCCAAAGCTTTTCGGTCGGCGTCGGCGACTGTCACAGTGGACGCGACTTGCATCCTATACAAATAAAAAAAGCTGTTAGCGATGTATTTAAAAATAAACTAGTTGCGTGCACACGCGCGTAAAATATCTTTGATGTGATCTTTAAGAACCTGAACTTATAACTAAGGTCATTAACTTTTGATTATTCGATTTCTACTTCCACTTGTAAATAAAATTAGTAATTTTCTTCGGAATTAAGCTAGAGTAAGTCTATTTCATTTTACCGTATTTCATCGTCATCAACTTGCCCTTGCCGCTACGAAGGGTCGGCACATACTGTGCTGCTCTTCCATACACTTCTATCGGTCGTCATATCTAAATGGAGTATTATGTAGTAATTTAGTAGTAAGAATTGAAAATTAGGTTCCAGTTAGGTTCCATACCTTACAGTCACACTGTGTTTCCAATGGATAGCGACGTTAATAACCTTATAATGTTATTCGAAAACAAAGACGTTAATTTTCCTAAACATCTGATAAAACAACACTACTATATATCTCTGAAAGCTCCATTTACGCTAATGGCAGTTTAAATACTTCGCTGATTCATAGAAATTTATCGCTAAAGGTTATTAACGTTTTTGTGCACGCAGGATGCAGATAAATGTTACATTTTTCTTGAAAGATTGTTATCAAAATTTTAAATGACTTAAATATCTTTTTAACGATAGCAAAACTAATGATACTCAAATTATTTAGAAGTTAACTCTTACAAAACGAACGAAATAGAAGGATTCGTAATGAAATAGGTATGTTTGTTAAAATAGTGGTAGGAATATTAGACGAAGTAGGTGATAAAATCAAAGGGGTAATAAAAGGTAAGAAGAGATTTATTTAATTATCTTGTTTCAGGTGTCTCCGAGGTCAATACTGGAAAAAAGTTTTCCTCCAGAAAAAAAATTAGATGATGGCAACATTAACAACTCTAATCATCACTTTCTATCATTCGATCAACAGAATATGGCCGTATAGCACAATTAATATGAGATTAGTCTTATTACATATTATTTGTTTACCATTCTTGTTTCGTACTTTTTATTTACTTTTTCTTTGTTCCGTACTAGCCAAAAATGGATCAGTTCTGTGATTGAAAAAGGAAAACTTGTTAAACATATGTAAACAAGAATTATACTAACATTACCTATTGCATTTATAGTCAGATAGCATTATTTCTAGAATCTTAAGAAAAGTCTCGATATTCTGTCATGAATAATGAGTCATGAGTAGTAAAGATGAAATGTAATCTCAAAGTACTGGATTTTTATTTCATTTAAAAACAAACCAACGCTTTTCAGGTCAAAAATCTAAAATCATTCCGATCAGAAAACTAAAGTTTGTTACAGCGACATCTATCGCACGATACTGGTTTCTAAAATAACTTGACCAGCGCAATACTACATTTATAAAAAATGAGCACTAAAATATCGCAAAATGCACATTAAAAAATTCTGATTTCGGTAAATTGTATAAATAGGTGTTATTAACATTATTTAGTATTAATAACATTAATGTTTATTTATTTAAAAACTATTATTACAGCAATCATGTATATGGCAGCATTTAAATCGATATCAATTTTTTTGGCAACTTTGACATTTGACAAGTGAATTTATCTCGTATTCAGTAAAATTTTCGACTCGTTAAAACACGCAAAATGGCTTCAATCCTGCAAAGGGCAGCAACTTTGTATCTCCAAAATCAAGCACGTGCTGCATCACATGCTGCTACAGCTGGAGGACATGGGGGTAAGTTTTGCAAATAGTAAAATCTGTAAATTATGTAATCATAACCCTTTTCTATGCTTATCTATTTTCAAAATTGTTTTCTACAACACAGTGTCATCTTTGTAATGTACAAATCTTTTTATTAGGTGGCTATAAGCTGTGGAAGAAGTTGACATTCTTCGTCGCATTCCCGGCTGTAGGTCTTGGTATGCTCAATGCTTACTTAGCTCATCAGGAGGAACATCATGAGCGCCCACCATTCATTGCCTATGATTACTTGCGAGTCCGCACCAAGGTAAGATAAAGACAAAAAACCAGAAAGATAATCATTATACATATTAATTCACGAAATAAGTGAGCTAAGGTGAAGTAGTTACAATACAGATTATCTTTTGGATTATACTTTAGTAAACAGAGATAATATTATTCAAAAATGTAATTGTTGCTGTAAATAATTGTTTATGTGTAGCAAATAAACAACTATTTAGATGGTAGTTGTGAAAATATGAATAAAAAAAAAATCTTCATTATTACTAGCTGCTACTACTAACTTTCGCCAGCGACTCCGTCCGCGTGAAACTAAAAAAAACAAAAGTGAATAGCTTATGTGTTTTTTCAGACTATCCGCTATATCTATACCAAATTTCATCAAAACCCATTCAGCTGTTTAGGCTACAAACTCTTAACAAACATGAATCCATCCAACTAAACTTTCACATTTATAATATTAGTAACATAGTAAGATTTCACTGCAATGCAGAAGTGTTGTTTTTTTTTTCAGAGATTCCCATGGGGTGATGGCCAGAAGTCACTGTTCCACAATCCTCATGTCAACGCTCTGCCCTCTGGCTATGAGGATGAGCACTAAATTTTACCAACCAGCTTTAATGTTAGACAATTTATTTGCTGTTTCAATGTGCGTGTAGGTTACAAAATTGTGTACTGTAAGATATTAAAGTGATAAAATATTATCTATTGTGTTTTATTTACATTAGAATTTTGTATCAACGGACAGTTGAATATTGATGTTCATAAATAATAGGTTAGTGCTTAGGTATTGTGGATGCTTAATATTCCCTATTTTAGAAATCAGTCACAAAAAATGCTAGAGAAGTTTATTCTTAAATGTAAAGTTTGTAAAGAAAGGCTACGTTTTGTTTTTGTTAGAAGATTGGTAGAGAAACGACAAACGAAATGATAAAATCAGACTCTTACAAGGAGTCGAGGTGTAGTATATGTCTTGCTGTATACTTCAAGCACATATTTTTTCTTTACGCTTAAAAATATTTATTACTATGAGAGTTGCTGTCATATTGCATTGTTAATCTTTTTTCTAGAACATGAGATATAAATGGGGTTCTACGACATATCACAAAGAAATATAAATTAATTGATTTAATATTTTAGGAAATAAACTATTCGTGAAATGAAACTTAAATAACTTGGTGTTGTGTTGTCTGTCAATGTCATGTTTTGATCTGTCAATATGTCATTCTCGCGTTCATTTTATTTATTGAATAATCAACACAGAGTACTTTGTAACATACTGAAATAGAGACCAATCTTCGGCCTAAAATTGGGTAACACGAAGAAAAGCGCCATCTGTATTTCATA
>NW_013527693.1:1238398-1243528 GCF_000836215.1 Papilio polytes | reverse complement strand
TATCAAAATAGATTTAAGGTGCTCCGTTATATTGCAGTATTTTATCTTCGGATTTCCAAGTTAAATGTACTGAGATTGTGCACCCTGATAATCAATATAGTATAATAATCCAAAATAGTATAGTGGAATAATCCAAAATAGTTTAAATTATGATTTTTTAATAGCTTAAACTAAAAGTAGCTATCAATTTTATCGATAAATTAACAACATAAAAAATGAAACTACATTGAAATATGTAATCAACATAAACAACATTTTCAAAATGATGTCTGGTACCCCAAAAGAATTTGCGAGGGCTTGCTGGAACGAAGTTTACAACAGAATTATTGGTGCTGTTGTATTCTTAGATGATTATAGCGCAGAATGCTTGCATTGGGATGGAGGACTGTTCAACCTTCTTACGGGTGGAGCTGTTGCTGTGAAAAGTTTGTCACCATTTGAGGTACATACTTTTATTCGGTTTAAAACATGTTCTATTTGATTTTATGTACATATAGCCTAGAGAATTTTTAACGTTCACCTATTTTCTAATTCCTATAATTCCAGTGTGCTAAAAAAGAACATAAAAAGGCTGTTTTTATAACTCAATCAACTTCAACACAGTTGCAAACAATACGTGAAATTATACGTAACAGTGACTTTGTGCACTGTATTCTGATATCATGTATGAGCCTAGATGTTGTGTACTTGGAGCTGAATGAGGGAAAAGATGTCACAGATATTGTCTCAGCTGGTAAAGCTTTCACTGCAGCCACAAAGCAGCTTGAGAGAATGCTTATGGAATGGATGGGGAAAAAGGTACACAGAGTTTTTAATCAATTGATATCTAATCATTGTTATTTGAATTAAATTCAACTTATCCTGGAGTAAAGATGCTATTATTGCTCTTTGTGTAGGTTTTTATACTGAGTAATATTTTCAGCAATGTTCAACAGAGGTATTACATGTACCAATATTTACTATCTGCCCCACTAATTCTGTGTTCCTCACACCACCATATCAGAAGATATATCCATCATTTAATGGTAATTTGATACCAGAATCAAATTCCATAGACTTATATACACTCAGTAATGAAGAGAGGTCTCAAGTGAGGAGACTTGCTAGTGGCTTGAATAGTATGTTTGAATCAATGAATCTGAAGGAAGATGTGTTTTATATGGGTATGTATAGTTCCTTGGTGGCAGGAGTATTGGAAAATTCACCAGTCTGTCTTACTAGGAGGAAGGTGTGTATAACAATGTTGATATGGCAAGTTTTATTTTTATATTTTTAATTGTATATGATGTTGTACAATGTGTCATATAAAGACTTATCTTTGAAGTCTAGTGTAGAAAACAATTATTACATAATTTACTTAGTAAAGCAAGCTACATAAAAGAAAATTGGAAATACTTGACTTTTGATTGTACAATTTATTTATAGTAGCATTCACAAATTAACTTTATATTGATTTTATATTCATACTATCTTTCGCCCGCGACTTCGTCCGCATGGAATTAAAAAAACAAAAGTCAGTAGCCTATGTGTATTTCCAGACTATCCTCCTACATCTATACCAAATTTTAATCGATATCCGTTCAGCCATTTAGGCAACAAACTCCAACATCCATCCATCTATTTAAACTTTCGCATTAGTACGATTTTTAACTTATTTAAATAGCTTATTACTATTTAGATAAATTGGATAATATTTTTTTGTACACCATACCAACATAAATTATTAAATTAAATTAAATGTTTTCAGAACTGCACCAACCCTGTATCTCTTCTAATAATAGACCGTACGCTAGACTTGTGCGGTGTGACTAGCCACTCCATGGAGTGTGTGTTAGACAAGGTGATGTATGTGCTGCCCCGGTTCCCCGGACATTCTAATGATGTTGCAGTTGACATGTCGCCTCTATGTGAAGCAAATGTGTAAGTTTAAATATTAAAGTGACATTGTATAGTCACAATTTTTTGCCCAAATAAAAAAAAGTTGTTTTTGTGGTTTGTATCCTAAATTCACTCCTTAAAAGAATAAAAACAAGCAAAAATGCTCATTACACTAACAAGTAATGTATATAAGTTGTTTTATGTTTAAACATTTATTTGTATACCATTGAAATACCTGTATTATAAATTTACTAGTTATCAACAAAATTAGAATATTGGTTAAGATACTATTTATTAATTTACCAACCAACCAGTACAGTCTGACCCAGAAAATAAAATTCATGGTTTTATGGTGCTTTAGTCATCATTTTTATTATAGGTAATATGCAACCCTTTGCGTGAACTAGTCTTAATTTTTACATCAATTGTTTTTATGTTTCTGGACAATAGTCAGGCTATAATCATAGAATTTACATAATTTTGTCCTTCCAGAACATCACATCTGGATGACATCCAATTGAGTCCGGGATGTCTGTACCATGCAGAAGATGATGCATGCTCCCAAACATTTGACTACATGATCAACAAGTCACAGAAGGAAGTCATGTTTGACTTGTATAATAAACTCTGTAAGATAGATGTACAGAAATCACCGGGATCTAAAACATTGTTGAAAGTCACGCCATTGAGTGTTGAGAAGATTGTTATGGCTTCTAAAGGTAAAGATAACTTTTTCTACTCTTGAAAATAGACAAATTAATATGAATGAGAATTTTAATTAAACTATCGCATAACTCACAGTCTCGCTTTCATTCCCATGAGTTTATATGGAGGTTCGCACACTTGATTGGTTGTTGTGCGACTAAACAGTTGCTGCGAAACAATCGACAAACGCACAAAAGTTGTGCAATGCTTTATTCAAAAGTGTGCACTTTTTGATGAAATGAACCAAATTTTTGATGAAAATAGATTCAATCACAGTATTACAGCAATTCAGTTGCAATGTTGTGTCAAAATTCATGATTTATTTTACAGAAAAATAGAATTAAAGAGGAATACTGTATGAATCTCTTATTTAATACTATAGATTAGTATCTTATTTATTTAATACTTCATAAATTATAACACGGCTAAAGTCACGTGATAACATTCGGTGTAGGCCAGTGACCGTCGCGACGCTATAGCGAGTATACCCGATTAATCACTCACCCTGAAGAAGGACCCCCAACGGGTTCGAAACTGTCGGTGCCTACACCGAATGTTATCACGTGAGTTTAGCCGTGTTATAATTTATGTAGTATAATGTCTCACGAAAGTTTAACAAGTTATTTAATACTTAATACTTGTTGTTATAATTGCAGGAAACTATGATATTATCGGCAAACATATAGGAGTTCTCCAGCAAGCGCTGGGTGTGGTGCAAACTTTGAAATCACCAAAGAGGAACCAGTTGGAGCTGGTGATGGGTCTGGAGCGACAAGTTCATCAGAGCCTGGCCACTAGCAGGGATTCCACCAGTGTTCTGCATCAGGTATAAAAATCTAATATAAGCATAAAAACACACTTTATTGTACAGGCAGCAGTCATGTTTTTGAATAATTATACTTTTAATAAAACACCCTAAACTTTTGACACACTATAGGCTGTATATTTTCATGCTAATTTAGGGAGCAAATAAATTTAAAAAACCTTTTAGGCAAGAGACAAAAACTACAAGCCAATAGCAGCAAAGTTGCCATGGTAACACTTATTGTTAGTCAATAGCAAAAGCCTTCATTGTCATTTAAGATTTAGAATTTTGACATTTGCATTTAAATCATATATCATATAAATATTATAAATGCGAAAGTTTAGGTGGATGGATGTTTGTTAGTTTGTAGCCTAAACGGCTGAACGGATTTCGATGAAATTTGGTATAGATGTAGAGGTACAGTCTGGAAGAACATATAGACTATTCACTTTAGTTTTTTTTTAATTCCACGCGGACAGAGTCGCGGGCGAAAGCTAGTAGAATATAAATGCCGCACGGGAACAGCTAGTTTATAATAACAATTGGCCGTCATTTAGTCGTAAATTCTTTTTATTTTCAGATAAGTCAACTAATCAAAACAAGGAAAGAAAGAAATCTACCTTTAGAGAATCTGTTAGCACTTATCACTCATGTATACTCTCTGACGGGGACCGAGGTGTCCTTCAACAAGCAACACGAAGACACGCTCGCTGAGATGCTAAGTGTTGCCATATTTGAGGACCATAAGACGCTGTTAACTAACCTCGACCCGGGTATGGCAACCCCGGAAGGCTGTGCGGACATGGCGAACAAAATTATGAAAAAATTGAAAGATATCTCACAGATGCGGAAAATTTTGAATAAGTAAGTTTCTGACTAAATTTGAAATTTCTAATCTGGCTGAATGTGGATAGTGCCGAAGATAGAGGTAGAGTGAAGAAAATATGGATGGATTGTGTGAAAAAGGATATGCTAAAGAAGAGTAAAATTAAAAAAGTTATATTGGTCGCATACTTTAGACTAAACTATCGCACAACAGTTGTGCGATTGTCGATTGTTTCGCAGCCAACTCAACCGTTTAGTTCCACAACTAGAAATCGAGTAGTGTGCGCACTTCCATATAAGCCCAATGGAATCAAAGCGAGACTAAACAGTATAGAAAAATATCCAATTGAAAAAATTACTTTACTATGTATTGTCTATATTATTAAAAGAGCTGTTGCCCACAAACTTCGTTAGCGGGGATTTAAAGAAAAAAGTCAGCTATCACATTCTCGAGTGCATTTACTTTCTACCAGCTATCTTTCAGTCAAATTGCCGTCCAAATCGGTCCACCCATTCCAGAGATAGCGGTCCGGTCGCCATTTTGACAGCGCGGAATTTAAAAAAAAGTAGCCTAAAACATACCCGTCTATGTTATCTCCCCTCCGGTAAAAGTTCGGTCGAAATCAATCTAGCCGTTTCGGAGAATACCCAGAATAAACGCGGCTTGTGGGTAAACAGACAGACAGACAATTTTTTGTCCGTCTGTCTGTTTTCGTTATCAGTAACGCAAATACATCATCTTCCCGAAATTTAGAATTTTTCTTCTGATATTACAAACAGACACTTCAATTTGTGTCAGGATGTGTGGTGAGGGCAGGTTGTTGATGTGACTGTCCAGATACACGTCAGTGCTGAAGGCGAGCGAGAGCGGGCGCGGGCACGAGTACTGCGGCGTGCTGCAGCAGCTGCTGCACGAC
>NW_013527693.1:1191619-1238319 GCF_000836215.1 Papilio polytes | reverse complement strand
GGGGGGGGGATCTTCAAAAGATACCTTGCCTTTTGGGGGGAAGGGAGGATTATGTAGGGACCAACAAAAACCCCCTCGATAGCCATCCTCTAGTGACATAGTCGAAGGCTGTGGCTTCACTATGTTAATTTATTTTTAAATTTTTTAAGGCAACAAAGGACCACTCTAGATAACCATCTTCCCGGGATCGTTTTGATAGTATATCAGAGAGCCCACCCTGATCTACCATGACCCCAGAAGTAAATCTTACCATACTGTATAATTCCAGCCAGAGATTCAAAAAATATATAGACGAAACGTTTGACGTTTTAATTGAGATATTCACATGATCTACTAACGCTATCTATTGATAGGTCCTCAAAACCACATGTCAATTTGTATTTAAATTAATTGCCAATAGGTGCCACTAAATGAAATTTAAATGTTTTATTTTGACACAAGATGGAGCTTATTATAATTTTTTAAATGTTTTATTGTCAATAAAAGGACGAGGTTGAGGTGGCGTAATGAACTTGATAACTGACCGAGTACCTTTAAAATTACGCATCCTTCACTAAATGCTTAAAAAATGAAGTGTTCTTTGGGCACTTTATAATTCACTTTTATATTAGTCTTTCATCGTAAGCGCCTCTTACAATCTGTTGGACGTCATTTGTAAGGAATTTTGAATTTTAGCCTAACCATTCAACGATATTATATTTGAATGTCGTTTCAATAATCAGCATTTTAACTATTTCGTTTCAGTATTCTGACCAGCAAGAAGTCTCGCAGCACAAAGCACCCGCTGGACAACCCGACTGTGATAGTGTTCGTGGTGGGCGGAGTGACTGCGGAGGAATGCAAGCAACTGCACCGCGCTATGATCACCAGCGGAGTAGACAATGCCCTCATTATCGGTTCCACGAAGTTCGTCAACCCTGTGGAAGCTATGAGAGATGCTCTGGCTATATAATAGTTTCACGGATGCTGAAAATCATATATAGGCAACAACCAGCCTGCTGTAAGATATGAGCGCGCGAGACATTTTGGAAAACCCATTAAAAAATATTTTAGGTACCTATACTCAGGGAATGACAATGAGGCGGCAAAATCGTTGGATGTTGCGACCCGTGAACGTATTTGCACGCTAAAGGTCAACATGTCAAAGGATGGACCTTTGACATGTTGACCTGCTGTAAACCAACGTGTGCTGTCTAGTGCGTACGGCAAACATAAAGATTATTCTTGTTCTCGCCGTGCCAACATAAGCGGCGACAATTAACATGTCTTACCTGCCAATAAATATGATAATAATATGCCTGTAACTTTCAATGGAAACTAAGTGGAAATATGGTTTGTTGATAGTTTTGGAAGAAATTTGTATCTGTCTGTATTTTGATTTCATATAAAGTAATGTTATGTTTTACAATTTTTTTTTTTCATTTGAATAAAGTTTTATTTTATACGTTCTTGCTGATTTTTCGTTGTTTATAAGTCGTATATTAATGCATGTGTATAGAAAATAAGTATAATAAGTGCAATGCAATTACAATGCAAAAATAATTAAATTGCCTATTCATTGATTTGTCTTTTTTTCCCTTCCACAGTGATCCTAAATCTGTTAAATCATAATCTAAGTGGAATTTGTTAATATTAGTGTCATCGCTATCTCTATATTTACTACTAGACGTGTCCCTTTATTTACTCATAGGCAAATACTAGTTTTAGTTCTTTTTTTATTATTATGCCGAATATCGATGATTAACAGTTATTCGGTATGCCTTATGTTCCATCACTAAATACCGTCTATTAAGTACGGTATTTAGTTTCATAAAAATTTTATATGCGTGTTTTATCAAACTAATCAACATTATTAATACTCTATAAGATTGAATTCTTATTATGATTTCTATTCAACACTAGATGGCGCTATTATGCGCCATCTGTCGGAAAGTAGAAAAAATACAAAATACACAAAAAAATCTTTATTGAGAACATCGATTCTGCGAGACATTACAGTTAAGGTATTTAATACCAAAATACTGAAATAAATTAAGGCAAAATGTCACAATGATAAATATAAACTGGGTTATTTCCTGTACATCTAACATACATAGGAAACAGTCCAGGTTACCTAATGTACGAGATTTTTAAACAATACTAGTTTACAAATTTAAAGACTGCAATAAAAGCAATACTTGTCAGTGAGATTAAAATACCAATTTTATTCGGTTAAGTTTTAACTATTAAATGTCGTATGACAAAAAAAATTAATACTGTTATACAAAAGATTTAAATTATTTTGAGATTTGTTGTTATTTACGCTTATAAATACTATTGACAATGAAAGAAAAACATAATAGATAAATGTAAAACTGAAGATAAGGTTTTTGTTTTTGTAAACTAAGAGATTTCGTATCAGAAGGTTGATAATTCTAATTTATATCACAATATCATATTAAAGGAATACTTTTTAGGTTATACATTTTTAATTTCTTTTTGTCACAATTAAAAACAAGCTGGCTCATTTACATTTTGCAGTAATTTATTACAATTATTTCATTATATTTTGAGCCTACCGAAAAGGCCATAAATCAATATTACTTTCCTACATAATACAAATTATTTTTTTCTCCCTTACATACTTTCATTGCCAATCACTTACATCTTAACATGACCTAGTTTTATTTTGTAATAATCAAGGTACAAAATACAGTTAAATATTGACTTTTTAATGATTTGATATAGCATCTACAATTATATTGATCCATCTACTACATAAATAAAGCGTTTTGACGCAGACCCGTACTTAATATAATGAAAACACTGAACTCATCTTTAGCTTTAAAAGCAGGCAAGTTACATTAAAATTGCGATAAATTAAAAAATAAAGTCAGTAAATGCTTACATATCAACAAACCTGTATTTGTGCGTTCAACTAGCAACGGAGCGCTAAAATGCTGCTATGCCAAATTACATTGTCTTAAATTAGATTATTTTTCTATGTTAATCAATGCCCGCGACGTCGCCACCTTTCCTGAAGTCCGCGTTGGCGTAGATTCCGGTTCTATTTCTGTACATGGCGCAGATTATAGAGCCCCTGCCGGGGTAGCGCTCCATGCCGTGACCCTTTGCTCTTAAACCCTTTATTATATCCTAAAAATAACAAAAGAACAGCAATAAATCTTCAAAGTTAATACTAAACATTGATTATAGAATAGAAGTAAACAATATATTTATATTTGCATTGCTATTCATACCAAATATAGCAAATAATAAAAGTAGTTTTTTTTAATCTCTATAGACTTAAAAATATTTAAAATCATACCTTTGTAATTCCGTACTCATAATAGGCGTTCATGGGAAATATCTGATGATGGAAACGCGGCTCGTCCACCGCCTGCTTTATTGTCTGTCCAAACCACAACTTGCGCATTGCCACCTTAAAAAAAACATTGAATAAGCTACTACTAGGAACCTTCCGTATCGTATAGTTAATACAAGTGAAGTGTCATTTTTATGTCTCGTTCTTTCATTATCTCACCAATGCAACAGCTGTGGTGATCTTCGTACCACCGGAGGCGCCAATCACGAGCTTAGCGTTGCCGCCCTTGTCCACTATAATGCTGGGGCTCATTGAAGACATCGGCCGCTTGCCCGGCGCTATGAAGTTAGCAGGCGAGGGCTTTAAGCCGAAGTAATTAATAAAGCCCGGCAGTGAGAAGTCGTCCATTACATTGTTCATTATAATACCGGTGTTAAGAGTTGTAAAACCAGCTCCGAAACTGAAAATAAATAATTCATTGAATTTTTTGTGTATGGGCATTTTAGCGCTCCAAATTCATTAATAAGCCAAAATGTGTACTCTTATCCTGCACAAGTGCTTTATTTAAGTGGTACTTTAAGGGATGAAAAAGAAACTGAATAACACCGTTCTTTATTCTTTTTACTTCTATATGCTAGGTTAAACTTACTAGTAGTTGATAGAACTGGTAACAGAAACAGCATCCCCATTGTTGGCTATGATAGAGATGTGCGCGGTGCCGGCGTCCGGCTGGTTGTACTCTGCGGCGCCGTACACCGCCGTGTCGTTGCTGGTCGAGGAATCATTTATTCTAGAACGTATCTCCGCGCCGTAGCTTGGTGACGTCACGTTTTGTATTAGCTGTTGGATATAAGAAATATCTAGTTTAAATGCTAGCAAGTTACAAAGGAATTAAGGTAATTGCTGAACGAATTTGTATAATTGTGATGAATTGTTGTTCTATCGAAGGTTCATTTTACTCTTTGAAAGTTCTAATCTATGTCCAGTAGAAATGTTCCTTAATACTGAAAATTGTTGATTTTACTACACTTTTTCAACTAACAAAAGTTGTTAAGCATCTTTTTGTATGTAATGTTTACTTACATCACGTAAATCCAAGAAATCAACGTCTCCAAGCTTTGTCCGTGTCGCGTATGCGTATTTAAATGCTTCTATAATCCGATGGTATGTGAGTATCTTGTCTTCGGTGGTATTAATACTATTGTGTGTGAAGTTGTATCCGCTAAGAATGTTAAGTATATTGACAAGGATCACGCCGCTGCTCGGCGGGGGCGGGACGTGGAGTACATCGCCATTACTCAGAGGAACAGCCAGAGATTCCGTTATCTTCGCTCTGAAATATATTGTTGATTGCATGATAAGTATTTATGGTATTACAAGATTCAATCTTTATAACAGCTCGGGCTTAGCTACAAACTTATATCTGTGTGAACGCTTCACGTTTCGCTATACCTAAAATTGTGTTCTGTAAGTGTCGTGCAATGCGAGCAGTAGTAAAGTTTGGCATGGTAAAAAATTCGTTAGTTCAATTAAGTATCGTTGTAAGAACTGGTTTTGATTTATAACTATGATAAGGTACTGCTTTAGCTTTTAGACTATGCGTAGAATTATTTACCGTAAGTTGCTGCGATGATTATGTAGACAGAAGTATTAATAGATTTGCTATACATATACCTTAATTCGATATTCTCAATCTATACTTCTATACTATTATAATAAAGCGTAAACACACACTTCTTTGTTTCTTAAGATGTCAGCAATTACACCATATTTTTTAATAATTCTTTAATAAAAAGCCCTACACTTTGTACGTCAAGCTTTATGCTATAGATTTTTACGCCATTAAACTCAGGGGCTAATTATTTTGGATGAAAACCCTAATGTGGGAAAGAGACCATAAGTTGCTGCAAACATCTAGGAAGAAAGATTGCCATAGTAAGGTAATTGGTATTTTGACATTCGCAATTAACAATTTGACAAATGTAAACAATAAAATAATGTTTTTATAATTCCACGCGGATGAAGCCGCACGGGAACAGCTAGTTCTCATATAAACGTAACTATTTTCTAACAGTTTGACATTCTTTTCTTGGCACATCAATCGACCCGAATAAAAATCTGTGGGAATTTTATTTTTGCTTCACTACAGTTATTGTGTCAAGGTCTTGTCTAATTTAAATACAAATAAAACATGTAATTTTTAGTTGGAAACAATATCGAATGTTCAAATAAAGATTTAAAATATTTACCGTACGGTTTCACTGCAAAAGCTTTGTTAATTCGTAGATTTTAGGGCATCTTATTGTCCATTGCCTTGGGCGGTCGCCCAATAAAACCCTACTCTAATATCGACAGTCTTAGACTAGCAGTAGGAGTAGATTTAGATCCTAAGTTTGTATAAAAACAGCTCAGTGACGTATGTCGAGATCAAAATATAATTACGACCTAGGTTGATACGTTCTTGTTTAGTTACATTATCACATTAGTTGACATTAAAGATACAAAGTTATAGTTCATATCGCCTGACCCTCTGTACATTTCCACGATAAATATAACGCGCTTATCAAAACGCTGTACACTTTAACTGACGTTTTAATTTTAAGACCGGTTAATATTCGATATTACTATCTTCTATGTTCAACTTATAACACAAGTAAAACGAACAAGCTAAATGAATAATTGCTTAGAATTATTCGCACTTTATTTATAAAAAGACTAGCTTTAAGCCGCGACTCAGTCTGCGCGGAATTGAAAAAAAAAAACAAATTATATAGCCTCTGTATTCTTTCTGACTATCCTCTATATCTTTGCCAAATTTCATCGAAATCCGTTAAGCCGTTTAGTCTTCAAACACTAACAAACATCCCTCCATCCATCTAAACTTTCGCATTTATAATATTAGTAAGATTGTTATATCAATGTTTTGGCTTCTGTGATTACTTCGCAGTGTCTAAACGAGTTTTTTTGTTTATTTAAATCAGAACAGGTAAGAGAATTACGCGTCAAATTTGCATATTAAAATATTTACTTTTATATCCTATTGCGCAGTATGTAATGATCGTATATATTTAAATGACATTATAACACATTTGCACGTTAAATGTTCACTAATCAAGAGATTAGCGTAGATTTAGTGTAACAATAAAACCATAATAAACTGAGCAGCAAACACTGCTTGAAACGGAACATTCTTGTCATCTATAAAAAACCGAAACTCGTATTGGTCACAAAAAAGTCTACGCGTGAGAGCGGCTTTATAAAGTGGTAATTTTTTGCTATACGGAGCTATTATGTGAGGCTTTTTTCTTTTTGTTTCAGATCTAATGGTATTGGCTTGACTTCTATCCAGCCTAATAAATAGCTATTAACTCTTCTTTCGAAGTCCCCACGTCATATTTGCATCTGATCATTATATTAGGTATGAAGACTGGGTTTCTGATGTTTCTTTTATACACCTATTGATTCATTAGTGTTAGGTTGACCTAATTATCTAGAATTAAACTTAAAATATAGTTCTGAAACGCATTTCATGAAGTTATCGAATCGAAAACACTAACGAATAGTTAAATGTAGCTGGGAAACTGGCCATCAGTCGCTAGTTTTCATAAAATGTAATCCCGAAAACTTCAACAGAAATAATATAAGTATACTAGCAAAGATCGATCATTCGTCTAAGAATCTAATAGTATTTAAATGTGAAAGAGAAAAAAGCCTAATAAGACTGCTATTTCTTACTTATAAAGACAAAACAGTGACGAAAAGTCAATATAACTATTAAACAGAAACAATAAAATTTAATGAGGACGATCCTCACAAATAACAGAATAAAAAACAATGAATCATCGAAAATATTATTGTTTAAGTCGTCTCAACTTTACACAGGTGTAAATGAATTCAGAATATCCGCCATATTGTGAAATGAAGTCAGAAAAAGAAATTAAACAGTCGAACTTTGTCGAATTGGGAATTTTAATCGCATACAGAAATTTGAAACGCTATACAACAAAGCGAAGTAAATTAGTTAGTATACTTTACGTGTTAGAGTAAAGTTTTCAAGCAAAAAGGTTTATCTTATTTCTTTATTGATAAAAACTTCTAATTATTACACTAGATGGCAGTGTTAACAATTTAAAAATAAATCATCAATCTATGAGTCACTGTGAAGCTAATTATAATTAAATTGTAGGAAAACATTTGCTAATAACGTTTGATTTATTGTTTTAATTGCGGTGAGGAACATTACATGATATATTTATTTATACAGTAACATTTTAAATGGAATTGATTTGCTGCGTTATTTTTATAGCTTCACGTTGGGCCGTGAGCACCTATTTCTATCCCATCTACCTAAGTTACTGTGTAGTCCAGCCAGTATTATTAAATTATTTTCTTACTAATATTATAAATGCGAAAGTTTAAATGGATCAATGTTTGTTAGAGTTTGTAACCTAAACGGCTGAACGGATCTAGATGAAATTTGGCACAGATATAAAACATAGTCTGGAAGAACACAAAGGCTACTTACTGTGATTTTTTTAATTCAATAGGTCGTACTCGCAAGCGAAATCTATATCATAATAAAAAGCTTCATTTTTAAATACTTTTATTTTGTTATTAGTTCGTTTGTCCATAATGATATGAACCGGTTATCAAGTCACACTACGTCAATATAATAATAAACAATGTTCTCAGACAATTACGTGATCGCTTTGTTTGTTTACAAGATAGGTATGCTAAATCCGAAACGACCGCCGATAAAAATTCAAAACATAATTAGGCTGATATGTTTCGATTACGACTAATTTTGTAAATGTTTTTTCTAGAAATAAAGTAGCTATTGATAATTTATTAAAGATTGATAACTTGTTTTGTTTAATAAAACAGTCTTTGTAAAAGTAAATCGCAAATAAAATATGATTTTTTGAAATATTTTCAAAGAATAAAGCGGCTATATTAATTATGTAAGCGTAGGATTTTTTTAGAAATTCGTTTTTTCAAATGGATAAAATTGCTACATGTTATTCAAAATCTCGTAATCGTTATTATAATTTTTTTCTTAATGTAAGTGTCATTTTATTGTGAAATATAAACACTACGTTATATTTCACCGAATTATTTTGAGTCACGACTTATTAATTGTTCCGTGGAATGTGTAAATATTGTAAATTTTTGTGCAATAATTCTAGTCATCTGTTATAACACTACGTCATCAAAATACCTGGGAAAAATTGCCGGATTTAAAGGGAATTCATACTTGGCTTCATTTAGTGGTTGTTTGCTTTGAATAGGTATTTATGTTTGACCAAATGACGAACAAATGACAAACGTTATTTACTGAAACATTTAAAGAGTGACTTGTAGCTTGACCTCCTATAAATATTGTGTTCAAAATTATTGCACTTGTTTATAAAAGGTTATAATGATGTTGTTAATAGTTCGATAAACAGTAATTCGATAAAAAGTAATTTTGCTTAAAAATCATGACCTATAGAGTAGTTATGTATTTTATTATTGCAATAAAACTTATTCCCTCGTTTAAACACTGTTTCCATTATCAGACCACTATATGACCCCATTGAGGGGCTCGGAGCCTTTTTTCTACTATACTCAGCGCCCGGGGGGGGGGGGCGGTAGTTATGTGGGATTCTCCCCATAATGGGGTATACCTACCAAAACCCTCTGTTCCTCTAACTAGGCCATAGTTAACAACGATGGCACTCTGCGGGTTGACTTTAAAAATATATCTTTGAATTTCTTCGCCGATTTGCAGGTTTCATCACGATGTTTTCCTTCACCGTAAGAACTTCGGGTAAATGTACAAATCAAATTACATTGGTTTACTTACTGGTAATTCCTGAGATCGTCAGCAGTAACTATACTGCCAGCGCGCTGCAAGTCGTCCAAGAATTCAACAGCAAGACTACCGTTGTATAGCTCATCGCCACCATTCCTTGCTATTAACTTCAACGTCTTACAGAACGCGTCACTCGGCTTCACCACCGTCCCTGGTCTGTGGAACTGGCCTTTTGTAGGGTTGTAGTATGTTTTCCTAGAAAGAAATGTGAACCGTTTAATTTTTTCCAGTGTAACAAGATCCTTGTCTCTCTTGATTAATTTTAGTCTGGTGTATAGTAAACGTGTGGTAGAGTGAGTAGGAATCGGACAAAAATAAATGAAGAACATTTAGTAAAAACCTCGCATAATATGCAAATTATTGTATAAAGAAGTTTATGAATAAATAAGGATGAAAATGAATCAAAAGTTGAAAGAATACAAAGTTCTTTAACAGGTTTTTAACAAAATATAATAGGATTGTTTTGTTTTTCTCAAGTATATAAATATAATTGGTCGTCAACAGTAATATTGCTATCAACTACGATTAGCAATACATATAAATATAGTGTATATGTTTGACAACAACGATCGCGCAATCTCGTTGCGTATTGCATAATACAAGAGATAGACAAATGACTCATGCGCAAGTCGAAATAGGTGCGTAGTTAGTTACATTGTTTTTTATTGTTACCACTAGCTGTTCCCGTGCGATTTTATCAGCATAAAATTATTTTATTGTTTACATAGGTCGATTGCAAATGTCAAAATGTCATGACATGACAAAACTTGGCAATCTTGCTTCCTTGATGTTGGCAGCAACTTATGGTCTCTTTCCCACGTTAGGGTTTTTATCAAAATATTTACCCCCTAAGTTTAATGTCGTGAAAATATATAGCCTAAAGCCTGGCGTAAGTGTAGGGCTTTTTATTAAAAAAAGAATTATTTAAAAATATGCTGTAATTGCTGAGATCTTAGGCAACAAAGAAGTGTGTGTTTACGCTTTATTATAATAGTATAGATAGATAACTTAATAAAAAACGCAATTATAAGTATACCTTTGATTTTAATTCAAATATAGAAATACAAAACATTTTAATTGTATAATGAGTAACCAAAGACCCAAATTGCTTCCTCATTTATTTTCTTTTTGTTTTGCCGCTATAGTTCCTATTTTAAAATTTTCTATATTTCCTTGTATATAAAAATATTAAGTAGCCTATGTGTTTTTTCTGATTATTCTCTACACTTACGCCAAATTTAATCAAGCTTCGTCTAGCCGTTTAAGCTACAACCTGTAACAAACATCCATCCATCTAAATTCATCAGATGGTAATTATAACTACGCACCTTAAGTGAGGATCATTCTTGATATACGGTGCACTTTCAAGTCCATCGAATAGAACTTTTGACATAACGTAGCCGTTCTCACAGAGATCCAGTGTTGGGGCAACTAAACTCTCCCAAGGGAGTTTGCCCCATCTCTTGTACGCCGCCCACAACCCTCGCAGTTCACCAGGAACTCCTAAAGACAGTGGACCTGTAAAAATAGTTACATAGTTTGAAGTCTAATGATTAATTATTTTTGGTTCAATTTTCGCAAAAAATTAAACAAATTGGATCTCAATGCTAATTCGTAAGCTTATGAATTGTGATATGATAGTGAAATTTGAAAGATCTTGCGTCTCTCGTGCATTAGTCGGTCGAACCAGATCGAAGAGAAAGCTTCGGTGAAACTTTCTCATGAAAGCGCCTCGCAAAATCCGTAGGTACATTCTTAAGACAGGCTTAGTGACACTGTCAATTGCCTCCTAAATAATACAACGATAGAGTTGCACATACTTAGAAGTATTTTAGAGATGTAATTATTTTTATCTCGTCAGCACTTTCCTTCTAAATCTTCAGTAATGTTAAAGCCAAATAAACAAAGTTTTTTTTTTAAGATATTTCATTAATAAACAATGAACAAAATACAATAAAGAAAAGTACGATAATGATTTGTCTTCGTCCTTCCTAAAAAGAAGAAAACGGATGTCAGTCTGATTTATACAAGTGTTTTTGCATCACAGTAAAACCCTAATTTTATGAAATAAATTTCAATGTATATTAAAATAATGTTCATGTGCTTATTACTCTTCCATTTTCCATCAGGTCGTTGTTCTCAATAAAACATTGTTTAATATTTAAACAATTGTTTTTGCTATGAAAGAGATTTTTTAATTATAAAACATAACCCACATTCTAACAATAGTCGTAGTTAAAACCTTTGTTCTTCTAATGAGTGCAGTATTACCTACATTAATTGAAGTACTGGTTATAAATAGAACATTTTATTACCTGTCGAAAAATAATCCCATCTCTGTCATTCTTATCGAAAAAAAAGAGATAACAATTCATTGTTTTGAGTTCAAGAAATCGCGTGCCAAATATCGTACTCGTTCAATACCGGTTTTTGTAAATATCTCATACAGTCTCTAAATTGTATTGAATGCGTACTTTATTAAAAGCAAACCATTCTTTGTTCTTACATACATATTTGAAGATAGGAAACGCTTCTGTTAATGACGCAAATATCTGTGTGTAGCGTTACCTTCGCTAATTTTGAGGTTATTATGGCTGTTTGTTCGATTGCCACCTAATACCATAAAAATATAAACGTTTAAATCTAAGATAGAGTGTTAAAGATAAAACATTATACTGAACAAAGAAATATTAATAAATAGAAAAGATTTCCGAGGCCGCACCGATAAGGTTAACTGGAACGGACACGTATTAGACGATAACATTATCGATATTTAAATACATTCTCGTATATACATCTAGAAAATTTAATTTTTAAAACAATTAGGGCCAGCTCCAACAATTTGTAAATTGAATGACAACAATCCAACATGTAGAACGTGATGGAAATATCGTATTTTGTTCCCTTGAGCCTCTGTCAGCCAGTAGTGGGACAGGCCCTTAATTTTTTTCAATTATTGCTACCAAGTTCCTATCTGAATTTAGGTCTATAACTTCAATTATTATTTAAAGTTTATGAAACGATTTCAGCTAACAACGCATGTTTCGGAAAACAATTGCATAAACTGTAACGTAACCTCAATACGTACACGACAAACTGACTAAGCGATTATATCACCATATGCCTACACATATACGCTGATCGGTAAAAATGCTGCAGCAATGTAGTATTTTTTATGTATTCGATTCACGTACTACTAGGCTACTAAACTACTAAACTACTAAACTACTAGGCTGATTTTAAAAATTCTTCCACCATTAGAAAGGTAATTTATCTGTAACATAGGTTATATTTTTTAATTTCACGAGAGCGAAGTCGCGAGCCCAAAACAAACCTGGCGGCGTTCAGTGGCGGCCGACTTGAAGGCAATCGGGCTGTCACGGTCTGAGACCCAACGCAGAACCCAGGACAGAGCGAGCTGGCGGCGTACTGTGGACGCCCTCTGACCCATTTTGGGGACATAGGAAAAAAGGAGAAGTCGCGAGCAACAGCTAGTAGTTAATCAAAATAATTTAAAAGTTCTGTGACTAAAGTCGTTATATGACTTCTCGACGCAATAAACCTTAGTAATGTTACACGCATGTTAAAGGAAACCTTATATTGTTTTTAAATATGTAGTAAAATGCCCTCGACCTAGTATAAAGGTAATCTATACTTTTGTAGTCATTTATAGAGGTAATAACAGTCTTATGTTTTTTCAATAATCAATATGAGAGCCATCTATTGAGGGCC
Organism: Papilio polytes; assembly: GCF_000836215.1. NCBI lineage: Eukaryota > Metazoa > Arthropoda > Insecta > Lepidoptera > Papilionidae > Papilio > Papilio polytes. The sequence continues at coordinate 1,225,429 of NW_013527693.1, read as the reverse complement.
AAAGTGCAACTCACCTTTCTTCGCCTTATCATAGTTCCCATGGAACATGTCAGCCGTAGCCGCAGCCGGCGCTGTCTCTCGCGCTATCACAGTGTACGCTCTGCCCTCCTCCTTTATGTAGACGGTCATGAAGAAGCCACCGCCGAGGCCCATGCTCTGCTGGTTGTACAGTCCATTGCAGAACATCGCCGCGATCGCTGCGTCCACCGCGGAGCCATTTGACGTGAGGATGTGTCTAAAAGGAACATAATCATACTCATACTAATATTATAAATGCGAAAGTTTATATGGATGGATGGATTTTTGTTAGAGTTCGTAGCCTAAACTGCTGAACGGATTCCTATGAAATTTGGTATAGATGTAGAGAATATTCTGGAAGAACACATTGTTTTTTTTTCATTCCCATGTGGAAGAAGTCACGGGCGAAAGCTAGTGTAATAATAAACAATACACCAACCGTGGGATGGCAAATCATGATCAGTTCTGATACGAAATAATTTATTTTAATGGTCTTGATTTTCAGGGATTTTCCCAGCCGATCGACCCACTGGGATTTTCGGTAGATTGATTGAATAAATTCGAACGGCCCAATAGAAAAAAATCCCATTTTTTCCATTACTCAACGGGTCGATTTGACCATGGAGAAACAGACGATTTTTCTGATAGAAAGTTTATCTACGATATAAGACCTGCTTTAAGGTTTTTATATTACCTACCAACATCATTTAAATTAAAACATACAAAGCTAATTTTGCATTTAAAAACATACTCAGTAATCAAATAAAAATATACAATAAGTTGCTTCCAAGTGGAATAAGGACAAGCTTACGTGAGTCAGCGCACGCAAACGCGCTAACAAGCCATTTAGAATCAGCAATATTCCTTCTAGTAATTTCATACTTAAATACGTATGACGTGTTAATGAAAATAATCAATTTATCGTTGCAAATTTATTCAAGACTCGACCAGATTCAATATAATTCAACACGTTTTTGCGATATTATTATCTTAGTTACACAACAATGTGTTGAGATTTGAAGAATGGATATTAAAAGCAATGAATCCTTAATTTCTTAAATGAATTCTTAAAGAAAATGTAGCCATAAAAGAGTAATACTGGGGAACAATCTAGAAAGTATTTCTTGTCATTTAATATTCTATTCTCTCTTACTAAGACCACAATCTTATTAGAACAGCCAGGTCTTTTAGAGCTTCCCAAGTCATTTAATAAATAATATCTGAAGTCAATGAAACCCACTACAATGAAGGTCATAGTTATATTTTTAATATGACTAAGATCTAGTCCCCATAAATTAGGTTAGGCTCCGAGCCCCTCAGTGGGGACGTATAGTGAGCTGGTGATGTTGATGATATTAAAAATAATGTGCGGTTCACAATTGGATAGTACAGTTGGACAGTTGCAACGGCAAGTCATAGATTGTATGGACTCTCTGATGACAGCGTTCAGACTGAGCAAGGTTAAGACAATCATGGTGCGCAACCAACTGTACTGGCCAAGTGTGAACCGCGCAAATAGGCAGGTACTAGTACTAGTATTGTATTATCTGTGGTACTACGTAAAGGCCAACTGTAGGTACTCAGTTCCCATTTTTTAATTTCGATCACCTTCGATTTTTATTCGTTTAAAATTCCAATCGCAGCACTTCCTCCTGCAACATTACTTTGTGTAACTTCCTGCAAAGGTTTTACAACTTCTAGCAATATTTAACCCCTTAAATGGCAGTTTTAAGGTAACTAAATGTTTAACGGATATAAAAGGATAAATTGAAGGAATAATCAATTGTGATAAATGTATTAATCCAATTTTAAAAGTGGATTTCAATAGATTTTTTTTATTACAATAAAATTTTTATTAAATCACCTATCACTAAAGGCAATCAATCATCTGAATTGAAAATTTCAAAACTAAAACAAAGTCACTGACCTCACACAATTTTCACTATACCTATTGTAACAAGTTAATGGTAGGCTCCGAGTCCCCTCACTGGGGACGTATAGTGATTATAACTAGTACATAGAAATCTACTTTATTATAAAAGACAATAATGTTATGTTTACCCACTTTATTAAGTTATTGCATATCTACTTGTGAATTAATTTCATTAGTCAGTGGGGATAACTACCTACTTGCTATTAGGGTTTCTTTACAAGATTCTTGTTTGCTATTTTATAAATGGAACTAGATTGTAAATATTGTTTGCCTTTAAAGCTAAGCAATACATGAATACAAAAACTAACGAGGCAAGGTCAGCGAGTCGCAGACTAACAGATAGTCGAGCCAAGGTTCTTTTTGTATATAAACACAAAGTGTAGATGCGTAGTCGTTTGCGCCCGTCCGTATCTCAACTCAATAACAAACAAGCCAACGACCTCGCCAGAGGACGGTTTATTTTCCGCCTTGCGGACACGAACAAATAAAACAACTGGAGTATAATTTAATATTTTTATTAACTTAAAATTATTATTACAGTCCTTTGTGTACCGCTACCGATACAAAATTAAAACGTAATAGTAAGCATCTAGTTAATTAGTAACACAGCAATTTTGAGCTCTACAACAAGCTCAGCGAGATTTGAGATCAGTCGTTGGAACGGTGTTGTATCCAAAATAGATTTACCGGTTGCAATGAGGCCGGTGCACGATTCACATCTGCCGTTGCCTCGCCCGCCAGCGCGCCCTGGCGGAGGCGCCGTGCTGGGCGACGTAGAAGCCCTGGGTCAACAGGAATCGTCTCGGGTGTTCCAGTGATCTCTGCGACGAGCCGCGACCCGCGCTCTCCTCGGGTATCCTCAAAAGTCTCCTTTCATTCGGCATTTCCATTATCCTTCTACACGCCATGGTCGTCCGTTTCAAAAATTGTCCATCTAATGTTTTTTACCGGCTTTCTTATTCTTTTCTGTGTTAGCCAATTTAGTTACGATCTTTCTAGAATGGCCGGACGGGTCGAAGTGGTTCGTGTGCTCGCTTACCTCTCTCTTCGAGCGCTGCTTGCCGCTGTGTCCGGAGAAGATGTGTTTGTCCTGTTCAAAGTTGTAGTAATCGTACTCGTCAAAGAAGGCTTCGGACATATTTACGTGTTGAAAATGTGATTTGTTTGAAGTACACACGGAATTTGTCACAGTGACAACGTTACTGTGGATTTTGTTTCAATGAAATGTTCGCGACGCCAAAGGCCGGTGTGCTTATATAGGCGCGGTGCGACACGTCACTGACCGCATGCGCGTCGATAAACTTCTCGAAACGTGATTGGCGGAGAGCTCGCTGCGACCCGGTTATGAAAGATGTTTATTTATGCGCAGCATGTTGTGTTTATGTTGCGTAGTGTGGCCATACATTATTTTTAAAAAATACCAATGTAATTTGGACTGGCATTTATTTTAAATAGTAAAGAACTTTGTATATGAACGAATAATAAATAATGTGACTCTTCACCAACTACAATCTTGTCTTTCGTTTTATGCGTCATTTTATATCCAAAGAAAATGTGAAAATGTAATCGAATAAAGTGTTACTGCATAATTCGGACCAAGTGATGATGTCTGTGATATTACACGGAAAAAATAAAATACGCAATACTTCTTTTTTTACGTAAAAATAGAATGTTTCAATATTATACTTCTACGCTTACCTTAGAAATATCTTAAAAGCAGTAAAACGCAAATAGATTTGTGTCGGAAATATTAAAAGAATCATTGTAACCTTACAACCTACCACTTTAGTAGGGAGAAGCTAAATGTGACAACACTGATTCAAAAATAATTAAAATCATACTGTATGAATTATTGACAATTAAATTATTCTGAATAAATATTGACTCAATTAATTTAAATATTTAAGCTTATAAGAATGAATTGGGAAGTTATATAATACGAAATGTATATTACCGGCATTTGATATAGCACACCGGTTCTAAACGATATTTCATCACACCGCCATCTATTAGCGAGTAGCGGAATCAACTGAAATCTTTTTAACAGGTGGTTTTAAATAAATCTCTTTTTATATTCTTGCTATATGGAAACAATGTACAATAATAAGTTTAATTCTTACCTGCCAATCTTTGAACATTGTGGTGCATCTGTACACACGGCAGCTCGTTGAAAGACGTGCAGAACAGACGGTGAAGGTTTTAATGGATGTACTGGATCTGGTGGTTCGGAGTTCTTCCATGCCGCGTAGTCAGCGCTGCCGATGAGGAAGCCGCTCAACGCTGATACTAGCACGAGGAGCACCAGGCCAGTTATTATCACTTTTGTCCTTAGTTTGTATGGCCTGTAACAACATTGTCAATTAATATCTTTTAAAACGTTATGAAATGTAACAATGGATTTCTTACATTTTCTGACGTTATTTCTAATCTACGTCACTCATTATGGTACTTAATTAAATAAGTTTGTATAATATTTTACTCTGAATTATGGTTTTTACATCAATATAATTAACACTTACTTGAGTATTTATAGAATGTTCTCAAAATTTCTAGTTAAAAATTTCAAACAATTCTATACATTTTTAATAAACATGGTATTTTATTTTATATAATCCTAGTTACTTAATGAAATATTAAGAAAAGAAAAAAATCGTATATTAAACTATGAAATTATGATACAAATAAGGTATCTAAAAATTGGTCCTTGAAGATATTATCTGACTAAATCTTTGTCTTATTAAATGTATTTAACAATAATACGTAACGTAACACAGAATCATGTTATGTGATTATAACTATTTTTTTTATTTTGATAAGTGTCATATACATTATATAACAGAGCTAAATATTTATAAATACACCTTTCTACTGTCCGCTTTTTACTTACTTCTCTAAATAATCTAAATCGTCACTATTAAAATTCCCATGAAAATTGAACCTGTTTATTGGAGACACCAATCGTATGGTATCCATTGGGATATCTTCTGTACGTGAACTTATAAAATTTCTTCTATATAACCCACTTCTTAATGTCCTTTCCATATTATTTATTCAAACAAACACTTCCTACTTATCCAGTATTATTACGATAATATAGTCCAAAACATAACCTTTCACTAGAAAAATGTTTAGTATTTTACACTCTAAATATGCTTTCGATTTTGTCGTAATTATTACGAATTTAAAACTGTTATAACAGTGTAGTGTCACGTATATGACGTCAAATTTGTGTGTAAACTGCAGGTAATGCAGTGATCAGTGAGATTTGTTTGCGGCTTCGTGGAAAATCAATAAGAAAAACAGCTGTTTGTGAAGTTAAACATCTACTTCGCTGTTATCACGACTTATCAACAGATGGCGCTGATTGTAGTGTTTAAAAGAAATATTTGTTACTAAACTAAACTTCACTACACTAGTACACTTTGGTAAATTGTTATTTTAGCTAAGAAGTGAGTGACTGCTGCATGAAATAGACGATAACATAAAAATTATTAATATTTAAGCAATCCGTAAATACGTTTCTAAAAATGTTACCGATATTCAGAGACAATAAATTTAAAACTTTATGTAGATATCTGATTATAGTTAGTAAGCTCTGATTTGAACATTTCATCGAGATAATTTCTTTTGAATAAATATAGATAATGACTAAAGAAATTAACTTTTTCTTCAGTATTCACGGATTTAATATTATCATTTGTGTTTCTATAGACCGTAGACTTATATCAAATTTTATCTTATTACGTAATCAAGAGTAACAAGTTAAAACTAAACAAACAATTATATAGTTTTAAAACCACATCATGACTTCACAAAACATGAACGTAACATTTTGCATGAAGTTGACATTATTAAAATAGAGATATTGTTTGCTTCAAAGAAACATAAAATGTTACTTTTTTTAATATAAGGTGGCAAACGAGCAAGCGGCCACCTGAATCCAACGAAACGGAAAGCGACCGCAGCCCATAAACATTCCCAAATGCAGCGTTGCCTACCCTTAATTGACGGAGGAGGAGACGCACTTAAAGAGGACATTTTCCCTTCCTATGCGTCTCCTCCACCGTCAAAACCACTTTTCCTTCCCATCCTTTCCTCTTAAGAAAAGGGTGGAAAGGGAAAGGGACCTCAAATAAGGCCTCCGACAGCCTTCAGCCTAAATTTTCTTAAAAAAAAGCAATCTTTCTTTTTAATTACCTAAAAATTACTTTACAAATTCTTTGGGTTATTTCTACGGTTACATGAAGCAAAAACATTTTACCATTTCATAGATTAGCAAAATATTTTTGACCGACTTCTCAAAAGAAGGCCTACTCAATTCGTCTGCATCTCTTTTTTAAGTGTGTTACGGCATAATTCTCCCACTGGTAGACCAATTTTGAAAATTATTTTTTTATCCGAAAGTGCTAGCAGGCGGGTGCCATATTTATGATTAATTTTTGGAGAAAGACTACGGCGTAGTTAAATAGTTTAGCTTCAAATCGCGCGACAAAAATTGGGGCCTTTTTGCTTTCTTTATAGACTTTAAAGTTAGTAGAGTAAAACCTATTAACGGTTATAACTTTAAAGAAATAACAAAAATTTAACTTAATTTGGGAAGAAATTTTTATTTTTTCAAACCTATCACAGCTAATAGGCTAGATCTATGAATAATAATGTAATTTTAATATACGTATTCTAAACACTAAAAGCTTGTATAAACAAAGACAGGTTTACACGGACTAATGTTTACGTGAGCAGCTATTCCAAATGTTATGAATACCAAATACATCATTCCGAGCGTATGTTAATTATGTTTGAAAATACTCAAAACATCAACCGTCAAATGCCATCGTCAAAACACTTTGGTTGATGATTGCATCTAAGTAAATTCCATATAACGCTAACTACCTCCTATAACGCGATATTTGATATATTGATTTTCGGTTTTGAAGAAAAACGTGTTATACGGGGTAATACTTATAGCACGACTTCCTATAACGCGAAACAATAAACGTTATACGGGGTTTACTGAATAATGTTTTTTACTCTAGTTAGAGGATGGTATTAGACTATCTAATATGTATGTATTTATTTCTTTTTACTCAGACTTCCAGCAGTTTAAACGATTTGACCGATTTTAGAATATCAATTGAATTTACTTTGGTTTAACGCTTGGACGGAAACGGTGTTATAAGGATTATTTCATAGCGTTTTATAGAGGAAGCTTTAGTCTGTTTGATAATTTATTGTATTGTTACTTGTTTCTCTTAACGATTTACATTTACTTTGACCGACTTCCCAAAAGAAGGTGGTACTCAATTCGTCTGTATGTTTTTTTTCGATCAAAATCGAGTTGTCATCCGAGTGTTTGGCACTGAATTTGTTAAATGTCAATTATTATTATAAAATCAGTGTATAATTTATTAATTTAAAAATCTCACTTTTCTCGTGTAGTATCCGGTAAATCGATAAGGACGTCTCGATTCTTTCGTTTAACACTTCCTGGTCGATTCAAGGAAGTCTGTCGTATTAATTCTCTGTCACACATAATTTCACTATTATTCCAAAAATTTTATTCACGGTCACTTTCCTAATTAATACAAATTCACGTGTTTCAATGGACACTAAACACATAACACTGATAATGTATGTAAAAAATCTGCGAACGAAATGTCTCGGCCGACCTCGCGCGACGTTGTAAAGGGGAATACACACCTGTTGATTTTACAGTTTACTAATTATAAACTATCTATATTATTTATAATGTACTAGTAATATTTTAAACGTTAATCATCTAGTTTAAAAGTATTTGACAAAAAAGACTAATTTTATTAAAATTACAACCAATGATATTTTATTTTTCTTTCTAATCTTCCTTCTTCTTAAGGTGCCTCTCCGACTATCGAAGGTTGTCAGTCGAATTTGGTCAGTTCACCAAATTTATTCTAATCTTTAACACATCTATTCACCCCTATTTGTTTTTTCCACTACTCTCCGCAATGTGGTACTTTATTTTTGTTTCTACAATAGAAATTTTATCATAACTGTGTTTAAATCCTAATAATGTAACTCTCAACCGCTTTTGTGAGCTCTTGAAAGGACAGGATGCGAGATAAACTGATAAAATTTCATCATCATATTTACATATGTAAAATATGTTTATGGCTTTTATGATTGACGCGGGACGGTAAGCCAGGCTTTGGGACATCGAAAACAGTGCAGTGTAATCATCATCAGTGCATCTTTAGAAACATTTTAGCTTATCTAAGATTGCTTTTTGACGCATAAAACATGTCAATTGCACAGTATTGTAAAAATCGTATTTAAATTTACAACTAAAAGTTTGTCAACATTTTAACGTGTTTGTTTTGTAAACAATTTGTTTTGGCATTCTGTTGTACAAATCTGTACGTTTTCCTAATAACATAGTCAAATATTATGTTTTAAAACCGTGGAATTTACACGTACATGAGTTTCAACAATTAATGTAATAATAAACACATTTTCAATCCGTCAATAACTTCGAATGGCTGTACTGGCCACTGGATACCAGAAAAATAGAAATTATTCACTAGTCAAAACGATTCATCCGTTTAGGCGACATACGTACATAAAAAACATAAATATGGTATAAAAAAATTAAATAAATCCACAAGATTGATAACTATAATTGTCTTCTAAGTAAACAGAAAAAAAGTTACTGTTTATGTAATTACTAGCTTTCGCCCGCGACTCTGCCCGCGTGGAAGTAGAAAAAACAAAAGTGAGTAACCTATGTGTTCTACCAGACTGTCCTCTACGTCTATGCCAAATTTCAAGATCCGTCCAGCCGTTTAGGCTACAAACTCTAACAAAAATCCATCCATCTAAACTTTCACATTTATTATTTTTAATTGTAAAATTTTGCAACACATAGGTAACGATAATTTTATGAATGAGCAGGAAACAGTTGTATCACAGAGCAAGGTGAATAACAGCATTTTACCATAATTAAATATCCGGCTTGTAATTATTGCTTACTGACGGTAACTAGTTAATCAAAGGAGTGTCAGCTTTGTTGGAACCATTTTACCTTGTTTCAAATACCTGTTACTTTTTTTTTTTCGAATAAAATTAAAGGTTAAAATGTCTAAAGCGCCGATTTAATTATGGGGAGACTTAACTATTTTGTTTTTTTTTTTTTTTTTATCGGAGTTAATCTAACATATAAACCGAAGAGTATGTGACGGAAATGTGACCTTTTACAGGATATTTAATCTATGTTATTCACACCTTGGTCTATGAACAAATCATATTGGTTTACGTATACACCTTAGTAATTTAATACCAGCCTTTCGAAAATAGTGACTATAAAATACAAAAGTATTTTAAAAGTATGCGTTTTATGTAACAATTTCTTTCTTACGTTAAAATAGAATTTAACCATAGTGTAGTATTTTTTATATATAAGGAAGCAAACGTAGCGGATCGCGTGATGCTACTTTACCTGACTACCATGGACATCTGGAACGCGAGAACCACAGATGTGTAAAAAGTATTAGTTAAGTTTTAAAAATTTTGTATATAAAAGTAACCAGTGTTGTAATTTATCAAATTGTAAGCAAAAACTCATATTGTTTTACTATCGGTAGTACATCGTATCCATCATTCTCCCCTCAGATGAGTCGCGCTATTAAGTTCCGTCATCTCTTGTCATTGTCAATTGATAAGGCTGGCTGGCTTTAAAAGAAAAGAGAATAGAAAACTTAGTAGATAGTTGAATTATGTATTGCTGCAATACTTATTTATGTACGTGTAGAAAAAAATGGTATCTTTAAGTAATTTTACTGTCGATGTAAATCTGCGCAAGGATTTTCAGTTACATCTTTAGTATTTTTACTATAACGTATATTTTTTTATTACAGTAAAATGTAATTGGAGTTTTACTTTACATAATCAGTGGAATTTATTTACGTTTTATTACGTTTTAGTGATAAAAAAAATAAAGGTAATAACATAGTTTAGTTAATTAGTTACATAATCTAGGCGACCGTGTGGAATAATTCAATGTAAACTAGTGAACTTACAGATTTAGAATTCGTGCAAAAAAATTAAAAACCTTATTCTCCAATTTTATTATTTTAACTAGCTGTTCCCATGCGACTTCATCCGCATAAAATTATAAAAAAAATAATTTGATTGTTCACATTTGTCAATTGCAAATGTCAAAATGACATGACATGATGTCAAACCATGGCAACCTTGCTTCCTTGATGTTGGCAACATCTTATGGTCTCTTTCCCACATTAGGGTTTATATCCAAAATATTTACCCCTAAGTTTAACGGCGTTAAAATATATAGCCTAAAGCATGACGTAAATGTAGGGCTATTTACTAAAAAAAAGAGTTATTCGAAAATATGCTATAATTGCTGACATCTTAGGCAACAAAGAAGTGTGTGTTTACGCTTTATTATAATAGTATAGATGACAATCTTCAGTAGATTTGTAGAGTTTTCTGAAATGTTTCTTGTTATTTTAAAATATAACATGAATAACAATATGTATTTCTAAATGGTGTTGAGCCAATGTAAAGCTACATTATGTATTACATTAATTACATGAAAAACATAACATGCAAAGTTACAAGTTTTTCTATCGCATTGGGCATGGTATAGTCTGAAATATTCCATAGCTAGTAAATAACTTATAATTATAAAGTAGGTTTTTCTTGTTTAGACTTATACTTTAGCTATGGTTATATATTTTACAATTACATAATTTAGTTTGAATTAAGATTACGTGTTTTGTGTCACATTGTGATTGATTGATGTAAATATGAAGCTGATATTGAACATAGTGTAAGGTTAGGTTTACATTGAAGACACACTGTTACAAATTCATCATCCCTTTCATTCTCTATTAATATACAGAGATAGCAATATATTTTTGTAGAGATGTTGCGATGGAAACCTACTGTTGACGAGCTCAATAGGAAACTAAAACAAACGCGTTCTGATTAACGATGGTAATCCACAAAACACACCTATAATCTTAAATAACTATAAATAATAGGGTATTTAGAGTAATAATGTATTTACCTGAAAAAGTAACTCAAGCTTAGACTGGAATTAAACTAATTTTACACATTTTAATGCTTTTATTTACAAATTTTAATCCTTTAGTTTTGGTTACATATTTGTAAGTGGAAGGAAACATTATATAAACGCATAAAAATTGTTAAATCAGTTTAATTTACGTCATAAACATTTGCCTAAATGTTTAAATCAAATAGGCTTTTATTTTAAATTAACTTCGAGATAAGCACAGAAAAAAAACAAACCTATTACGACCGGATTCCGGAAGCTTAATAAGAACATGTAGATTCTTTCGCTTAACACTTCCTTGTCCCGGTTTCTTCAAGGAACTCTGTCTTAACAACTGTGTGTCGCACATCACTAATATTTGTCATACACTCACTTTTTCGTACTATCACGCACGTAAACGTTTAGAACACATCTGATACGTAACTCAACACATAGTGTTGTGATAAAGCACCTAACATAAAAACTACGGACAAATAACGCGACCTCGCACTACGTCACAAGTAAGGGTCCGTACACACGACACGGGAAAAAAAACAAGTTTATGTAAATTATTTATGTAATGAATGGATTGGTTCATTGTAACCGGTGAAACAGCTTTTTAGAGAAGCAATTTGGTATATTTTTTTATTATACATTAACTTGTCACATAAAGGATGAATGTTTAGTGCATTTTGAATATGAAAAAAAAAAGTTTTGTTGAAATGAAACTGATTTAGACATTGTACCGAATTAAATCACCTTCTTAAATTATTATGAGTTATGTATTGCTGTGGTACTTGAATAACAGACTATAATTATAGAAATAATTATAAACGTCGGCTCCTTAATTCGATTTTCTTTAACTTTATTCTTAATATTTGTATTTTGAAAATATTTGATATAAAAACTTAACCTTATGTCGGTAGGAGCGATGCAGATGTACAGGAAGTCAATTGACTTCGTTTACGCTTCTGCTTAGTGCCAATCTGCAGAAAGTATTGTGCGATTGTATATTTGATTTAAACCATTAAGAATACGATCAACTACTCCTATATTAGTTATATATAATAATACTTCATACTAATATTATAAATGTGAAAGTTTGGATAGATAGAGGGATGTTTGTTGAAGTTTGTTGCCTAAACGGCTGAACGGAACTGGGTGAAATTTGGCATAGATGTAGAAGATAATCTGGAAAACATAGGCTACTTACTTTTGTTTTTTTTTTTAATTCCACGTAGACAGAGTCGCGGGCAAAAGCTAGTAATTCATATTATTATTTTTTTCACTTCAATTATGAAGTAAAAATTATATTCCATATAGCAAGGTTTTATTAAGATTATTGACTAGTATTACGTTACTAACCGCCTTTTATACGCAAATACGGCGTGCATAATACCGTAACCGAATACGTAGGTTAATGTGTTACCTATTTCTTTACGCATAATATTTGACGTTTGAAATTCTGTATAACAGTAGGCTTTCACAACTGAAATACGAACAAAAACATGTTGTTTCTTTTTTTTTAGAAAGAAAAAGTGTGATGGGAACATTTATAAGTGTTTTAATAGTGTGAAATACCGTTTCTAACCGATAGGACTGTTGGGAATTTACATGTTTGCTATTACACTGAAATTAATACTACACAAGCTTTCTTTTTGACCGAATTCCCAAAAGAAGGAGGTACTCAATTCGTCTGTAAGGTTTTTTTTTATGTCTTTTTGAATTGATTGTTTTATTTAGTTACTAGCTTTAGCCCGCGTGTCCGTCCTCGCATTAAAAACCTTAATAAGTAGCCTATGTGATCTTGAACATATTCAAGATCACATAATAATAAAAAATAAATAAGAAAACATATTTTAAATCTATAACAAATTTCATCGATATCCGTTCAGTCGTTTAAGCTGTAAACTCTAACAAACATATATTCATCTATCTAAACTTTCGCTTTTATATAAGTAAGAAGATAGGTACAATAATAAATCATTTTGTATTTACTTGATGAAGCTAAGTTAATATTGAGCACAATGTTAAGTTTTCACTGAAAATACACAATAAACAAATAGATTGAGATCCCAGACCAGAATGACGACACCTATATTCTAAAACTTTTCTGTTATCTGATTAGATAGTACTCGTTTGTGATGTAACTGAATGGCCATTAGTTATCCTGTCCAATGGGGCAGTTACGGGCTATCACGCTCTGAAGTTGGTAATAAACACACCTAAGTTCACATTAAAATCCATAGATGGCGTTAATCGTAAATACAACACATCACATTAAAGATTTATATTGAACTGAGCGAATTATATGATTTTCTACAATTGAGTGGGTCGCCATGAACTGGTCGTAATCACGCGCTTTGCTGTAATGTATATTCACTCGAAATCACGTGAAAATTAAAATACTTACTTTTCGGCATTTTTTCTACGTAACAGAAGTTTTTGTTGTTTTGATTTATAGTTTTTGTTAGAATGGTTAAATATTTCCTTATGTTTTTGCTCTGCTGCTACTGTGTTGTATTCATATTGCTTTTAAATTGTTTATTTTTAGCTATTAAACATTATTATTAAACTTTATTATTAGTGATATCAGAAATTTCTAGTATTTTCTGTTACTATATTCCTAATTTACAGTACTTCCATATAAAAATTTACATAATTAATTTTGATAACAAATACAAAACTGTCGTCTTGGTCAATAAAAACAAGAAATTATATTTACGCTTCTCACTGACTGCTTATATCATTTACTGCCTAGCTTTCGCCCGCGACTCCATTCAAGTAAAACAAAAAAATCACAGTAAGTAGTCTATGTGTTCTTCCAGACTATCATCTACGTCTGTGCCAAATTTTATCGAGATCCTTTCAGCCGGCTAGAAACTCAAACAAACATCAATCCATCCATCTAAACTTTTGCATGTATAATAAGTAAGATGGATTTATTTGTCTCTGTAATTACCTTCTAATAAAATTATAAGATATGCATATAATTTCTAAATTCTGTGATTTCTACTACAGATCATACATTCATCGACTGACTTGTATGAATGAACCTTAACATCAACAAGGAATGATTGGAAAATTACTCAATTTTGCAGTCCGACTCCCCGCGAAGCAAACATAAAGGTTGGAGCACATTGATCTGACCTCACTATGAACATTTCTAATAAATAAAAAACTAACATATTAAATAACATGTGTGATATTATCTTTACTAATATTATAAAGAAGAAAATAAAAAGGTTATTTTGTATATATTGGAATAACTCAAGAACTATAGGGCCGATTATAAAAAGCTACGTTATCAGTGAGTAACAAAGGGTATTTTTTTAAATTTCACGCATACTAAGTAAAGAGCAACAGATATTTTTCTCATATGTATTTGACATAGTGAAGATTACTGCCAACTTTTGCGAAATATATGCGAAAAAGCATGAAAGAAAACGACAAATTCTTATAAGAAGCAAATTAACATTTAGAAATGTTCACTAAAATGTCTTAACCATTGCTTGAATTGTTATTTTTAATAATAATTCCTTATTTTAAATCCTCTCTTCGCATACTATTTTTCCCGTAGCACGCATTTTCTAACCTTGTCTTTCAGATTAATATTAATTTGTTCTTACGTTCGATGACTCGTGTAACTAATTTACAACGGGAAGCGAGTTTGATGGATTTATGTTTGCAAAATCCTTGATTTCGTTCTCGATAAGGTTTACTACAAAGGACAACGTTAATGGTCTTACAGTCTAAGAAATTTTATACGAGCATTCACTGATAATCAGAAAAGCGTCTTTATTAAATTGTAAATTAAAGAGTATAACTTCGTGAGGTGTTTAAAATAGAAAACCTTGTGTTCATTGATAAATAGGATACTTTTCTACATTTTAAGCCTTTAGTTTAAAACTTTTTGCGTTAACTTATGTTTTTTAGTTTTAAATTACTAGGTTATAAAAATATATAACACGCTACGCCATGATTGCATTATTTATTAGATTTAATATAGTTTCATGGTCTCTATAAAATAAGGGTCAGGAATGTTTATGAGCCTTTCATGTCTGTAGATAACCCAAGTAGGAAAGATATTTATTCTCCGTGTACTTATGCCCTTTAAAGTATGATCAAATACAAGTTTAATTCTGTTACCAAATCTAAATTTAATCACAGACTTCACAATACTATTTTATTGCTTCCACTTTTTGTTACCGGATTTTTTTTCTGTAAAGTTTTTGAATCAATTATCTCTCAAGATAATACTTGACGTGTTGTTTTAAACTTATTCTAGATTTTTTTTTATTAGTAAGAAATCATAAAAATATCTGTGCCGAAACATTCTTTAACAAAACTGTGTACAAAGATTCTTTAAAATAATATTAAGTTACTGTTGTTAGTAGCAATTTAAATCTTTTAAAACGTATTGCTATCTCAGTTACATCAAGAAGAGTAAATGGGATAACTATATGTATTTGGGAATATTTAGTCAGTCAGAAGTTTATTGTTAAACGGAGCATCCGGATATACATTTTACTGGCTTAGGATTACGCATCAATTCCTTGATTTCCATACGATAAAATTCGGCCATTTTCAAAGCAGATTTTCCTGGAGATTTTTGTTGAGAACAAAATAAAACTGATTGGGAATAAAGATTAGATAAAAGATTAATAAATAAATATCTGAAGTAGAGAGAGAAATGTTATGCATAACTTAACGATTTATACAAGCAATTGTTTTTGTTTATTTGTAAAAATCCGCTCAGAATTTAACTTACATCTTTTATCATATTTTATTTATTTTAATGGAACAAAGCGAGAAATGCTTAATGTTAAGCTGACGTATGACAAGCTTAAGCTTTTGAGGAACTTACAGTTTAAAAGGGATTTTCAAGTATTAATAAAAATAATCCTTCATATTGTGTAGTTAAATACAGAGTTTGTTGGTGCCGTATAAAAACACATAGCAAAGTCGCACAAAAAAAATATAGTATCACGTATGAGTAGGCGCTTCAATTCAGTAAACTGTGCTAATGTTTACATGGATATTTAATTTAGAAAAATCTAAAAGTAGTTTATTTATGTTACTTTTATAATATTTTAGTTTATTACTTTCATAAATCGCCGAGGGATATGTATCTCTATTTAAGTAACGAAATCCTCTTTCAAACTATGCTTTTCTATTGTATATTATCACTTCAAAAGACTTATACGAAAATTGTTTTTCGACCGGAAAGTTCTTTGTCATAATAAAAAGGGAAAATACGCTTTGAGAATATGGATCATAACGAGATCTTTTTATTGCTTGAATTTGTACTGGTTGCCTTTTCTTTTATAAGGGATAATTTATTTTATATGTACTTACTTAAACGATTTGTATTAGTTTTAGTTTAATTCCAATAAATTTATTTAGTTTAAAAGAAGTATCGAGGTGTAAGTAAATCAATCATGCGTGTTTACACTAGTAAGTGGCTTCAACTTTGTTGGGATGAATTAGTTAGTTTAGAAAAAATCGGTTTTCTTACTTAGTTGATTTCTTTAAATATATGGGTTCTAATATTTGAATTCACATTATAATATGAGTTTGAAAGAAATATAGAAAAAAACTAAAAGCATAAGTATTATTATTATAATATTATTACCCTCTGCAGCATCTCTTCGTGGTATCGTGGGCATCGGTTACAGTCATACTACGGATGGTCATGTTGAAAAGTCCCTTAGTCTGAAACAAGTCGGAAATTTTAAGATTATCATAAGAAGATACACACTATTTTATGACGTAATCTATACATACAAATGGGAGTGTCTGTTTATAATATCATAGGAAAAAAATCCAGATTTTGTGAAGATGGCGTATTTGCGTTTCTGATAACGAAAATCGCATTAAAAAAATTGTCTGCCTGTCCGCAAGCCGCGTTTGTTCCGGATAACCTCCGAAACGGCTGGGCCGATTTCATTTAGACTTTCACTGAAGGGTAGCTGACATAGAGGGGCATATTATAGGCTACGTTTTTATCTTAATATTGCGTGGACGAAGTCGCGGACAACATCTAGTAATATGTGAATGCAAAAGGCCCAACATTATCAGAAATTCTGAGAAGACGAATTGAATGACAGCTCATTTAAAACAATGGAATAAATGTAGTAAATGTACAAACCATCCTCATACTTGGAAATACACTCGCACTACCCGCAAATATATTGTCTTGTTATTGAAATAACAAGATAGAATACCAAAAACATACCGAGGGGTTATTCCGCTTTCTCAATTGATGCATTTTAGTATTTATTCAAATTGAATTTCAAAAAATTTTACTTCTTGTCAACGAAAAGTTTAGAACAAACGCATTCACAATTCTGAATGTAGACTTCTAGTTGACTGGCGTTAATATAGACAATAGTTAAACGGTTTAATTTGAAATCGATTATTTTATATGCCATGGTAATACTTACTGAAATAATTAAGTCGCAAGTGTAATTTTGTCAGTCTGTTGCAACTTTAAAACTTTTAAAAAGGAAGCAAAATACAAAGTATTTGCTTAATGTTGAGAATTAGATAATTTACTGTACAATAGGGATAAGAAAGTGGAAGTACTAGACTTGCTTCACATCAAATGGTATAGACAAAGTCGTAGTTTTTATCTATATATAAAAATTTTATGTGTTTATAATTTATGGTCATTTTACATTTATATCTAATCTCATTTGACATGTTTGTTGATTGAAAACTGTTCCATATAATTTGATTTCTTTCATCTGATATGGTGCTAGGTAATTGCATTTGTATTGTGAGGCGCTTTGAACCTCACTTTATATTGTATTGCGCTTAATACGTGTGCAATGAAATCATATTATTTAATTCAAATAATAACATAATTACGGAATATTCTGATTTTTTATTAGTTTTACGGCAGTTTATGTTCAGGAAAATAATATGGTTTAATATGAACTTGAATTTATTAAGGTAATTACATTTTTTTTGCATAACAATTTTGTTCATTTACTTCATCAAGCGTAATAATAAAGATTTTATCTATATTTTTTTTATTATTATTAATACACGCTAAGGAAGTATTTATAAAAAAATAGACATTTGTATAATAGTCATGTTTATTTTTTTTTAATTTCTAGGTTTTATTTAAACCTTACAAACTTGTAAGTATAGTTTAAATATGACTAGCATCCTCCCGTGACTCCGTCCGCTCGGAATTAAAAAAAAAAACAAAAGTGCGTAGCCTATGTTTTCCCAGACTATTGTCTATATTGTATTAGGAACAAAATTAGTACCGTGCTATAGAATTGGCGCAACTCTAGATTATCGGCATAAACGTCGCGTCCCTAGCTGACAGCTGTCAATGTCACTAGAGGTATGGATAGATTGGCGCGCATCGATAGTCCTGGCGAGAAGTGTTGCTCTGAGTTTAAAGCGACATTATAAATTAAATAAGTTGTCTACAAATAGATATCAAATTTCATCGCAATATGTTCAGACTGTTCAGACTACAAACTAACAAATATCCATCTATATAAACTTTCGCATTTATAATATTAGTATGATGTATATGTAAGTATATGAGTTAGAAGTATTGCACAATACGTATCTGTTAAGCATTATTGCGAATTCTTATCTACTTAAGTTTAATAAAGAAGGTTCTTGTTACCACTGGTATAAACGTGATTTATCTACAGTCTGAATACTGAAGCAATATTATACGCATATATAAAACACTGGCTGTTTTTCGCGACTTCTTCCACGTGAAATTAAAAATAATGATAAACAATATAGCCTTTCTTACTCAGCGATAACGTAGCTTTTTAATGGCAAAATAATTTTCGACATCGGACCAGTAGTTTTTCAGTTATTTCAATACATACAAGAATAAAAATCTTTCTTCTGTATAATATTAGAATAGAAGAATAGATGAAAAGTGTATCGTTGCTATTTGAATTAAAGAAGTAAAATTTATAGGTGGTAAAGTTATTGTCTTTTTAGTACTCTTTTATCAAATAATTAAAAAAAAAACATAAAAGAAACATAACTAAAAATTATCGACTATTTGCAGTACTCGAATGTAATAAATGTAATTTCGTAATGTATTTTTTTTTATTTCATCGATCGGAATAACTAGTTTTTATTAACGTTATCCTCATATACGATACGTTCTCGGAAAGAAAACGAGACGTTAAACGATTGTTGATAAAATTCTCGGAATATCACAGTAACCATCGTATACGTACACATACCTATATTTTGTAGTACATATAACTAATACATAAGATTTATTGAAGAAAAGCATATGTTTGTATAAATCACTTAAAGTTTATTTGCATTTGATGTTTTAAAGGGCTTACATTTTTTTTAATTAAATTGATCAAGGAGTTAATATTGCGTTTAGGTTGGTATCTCAGTCCGAGTCTTGTAAGTCCCGGATTCGAGTTTTATCGGAACCAAATGTACAATTACGGTGAACGCATACGTTTTTGTTTAATAAAGCTCAATTGAGTTAATTTTCAATCAAATTTATTTAATTAGAATATGTTACTATGTAATAAAAGTCAAAAAGTATTGGTTGCTTTTAAATATTTTATGTTTAAATCGAAATTTTAGTTACTATATTTCGAAAAAGTCACGTCTCGGTGCAAAAATTAATCACTTCTTGCAATAAACAGGTTATGCACATCGCCGAGTTAAAATTAAAAATACTGTATAAGGAAATACTTACAGTAAATTATTTTCTTTCACAGTATTTGTATTAAATCCACACAAAATTTAAAACACACACATAATTGTTATGCTATTATGTCATCGAACTCGAGATTAAAACTTTCACTATGAACAGCCTTAACCTGTTGTTCAATAATTCAAGGTTATAATTCTTAGTGCGACAAAAACCTTATTTATTACAAATGAATAAAAAAAACTTAATTTACTTTATATTTCACGTATTGTTTTATTGAATAAATATTGAAATAGTATTTTATTTGTAAATGCAATAAGAGTTGGCGGTAAAACGTTGACGCGCGCGCGCAACGTTCCGACAGAGTCGTACTGTCGAGTGATGAGACGAAACGATACGTTCGCTGTTCGACGGTTGTTTTTTACTTACCTTACTCCTTCGACTTTACGGGTTTCGACCTAATTTTTTATAGTTATGTTGTTAATTTTTTTTTACTAGTTAAACGACTTGAACTAAGTATAATTCATTTTATTTACCTACGTCTTGTTGTGTAATTTTGTAGGTAGGATAAGATTTTCAGTGATTTGTTATTGAAATAAAATGAATAATCTGAACCAAACTTTATCTTTTATTTATTCTGTATAGTTACATTAAAAAAATGTCGTATAAAAAGCAACTAAATATTTTTTAACAAGGGTGTGTACATATTATACCTTAGTACTTTTATAAAGACGCATTTGCTTTTGTTTCGGTAAATTGTGGCCTTGAATTTGAATATTAAACGTGATCACATAACAAGTATGACATAAGAATGTCCGCGGGAATACCTTGTGAATCTCCTCAAATAATGATGCAACTAATTAGGTACCAATGCATTGTGAATTATTTTTCCCAGAATACACGTGTTTATAGGAATGGGACGCAATTCAATTTATTACAATTGTTAATCAGCACACCAAAAAATCTGGTATATGTTACTAAAATTATAAATGCGAAAGTTTAGATGGATGGATGTTTGTTAGAGTTTGTAACCTAAACGGCTGAACAGATCTCGACGAAATTTAGCATAGACGTAGAGGATACTCTAGGAAAACACATAGGCTACTGACTTTTGTTTTTTTTTAATGCCACGTGGTCGGAGTCGCGCGCGAAAGCTAGTATTACCATATTTAAAAAATAAATTACTAATGCATCTGATATATCGTAACCTAGCCTTCCTAAAATGACGTAAACCTGCTAATCACGGGACCTTGGTCTATAACTTTACTTTTCTTAGGTATTTATCAATGTCAGTCAAATATTCAAACGTAGTTCAACTAATATATAATGATGAACAAATATAGATTGGTATGGCGGAATTTGTATAGTACAAACGATAGTAACATAGTTGTGAGTATGATTTGAAGTATGCAGTTTACATTGAGCATTCATTGTCCTTTGTTCTTGTGTGTGACAATCAGTCATAACATCGTAGAGTTCTTCGTCTATCAAATACGTGTTATAAGGAAGACGATTTTTATCAGTGTGTAACAGTAAAAACCCATGTAAAATCACGTTTTAGTTATACTATTGGAAGAGTGAAACTTCGAGCGTTCAACTGTCATTTATGTACTTTTTTGCACGGAACAAATTTATCCTTTGTTATATTGTAAAATTGTAATGCTTCAATGGATTTAAGAGTACAAAATTAACGCTTTATAGTATCAAACTGACACGGCTGTTTCTCTTTGTGGACCGAAATGAAAAATGAATAATACAAACAGTAATGAACATTCTTTTTCGTTCCACAAAAGTTTAATTTTTAAGGCTCCGGGTCGCTACGTGTGTTAAACGAGACAGTGCCCTTTCTTAATCTAGATACCAGGCCAGATACTTTTTGTGGATGAATGTGTAAAGCTGGATAACTGCATCAATCTGACTTCCTACTAATCATTAATCATTAATATTATAAATGAGAAACTTGAGATGGATGGATGGATCTTCTTCTTCGGTACAGATGTAGAGGATAGTCTGAAAGAACAGCTGGCTATTTACTTTTTTTTTAATTCCACGCGGACAAAGCGGAAAAATATATGAATGAAATTAAACTATGAGACCAGTGTTTTATAATGTATTTAAACGTTATGAAACACTGGTCTCATAGTTTGATTCTAAAAAGTTTTTAATTGCATTAGCCCGGTCATTGAACCCGCAACCGGCAAGTGCTTGTTAAATCAATATAAATTGATCATAAACGGTCGAAGGTCATACGTTTCGTACAGTCGTGTCCAAAAAGATACATGTTTTAAATAAAGCAATTGAAATATTATTCACATTTAAGTATGAAAAAACAAAATGAGGAATAAACAGAAATGTGGTTACACGTACGTCATTATTACTTGCTTGCGCGAAAACGTCAAAAACAGAAGTGATGTGGTTTGGGAGCTTCTTAAAAAGGAGTTTGGTTTTCCTCAAGATTTAATTTACCATGCTCGGTCTTCACACCTTCTGCTTATTGTATTTTATTCCTTGTATAAACATTTTGGTTTTTTTTGTAACTAAACTATTTTTTTCTGTATTCATAACAGTAAAAACACTACTTTGGAAAACAAATGTTTAATACAGTTAAATCATAAACTTCTAACAAATTAGCGTCGAAATTTCTTTAACTTTTTATTAGAATTTATAAAAATCAAAAACAATTATTTGCTGTAATTTACTGAAACACTTTAATGTCTTCTGTTTTGTTTGAGGTTTTCGTTTTGTAGGAGTAAATATAGTTGTGCCCGTCTTCGATGATAGCCCGCCCTAGGTCGATGATCTTCGCGAAGAATAGGCTTGATGTCAAAGCCTCGTCCATTGCTGACTGCGTTCCATTCGTTTGCTGGGTCCCCGTACGTGTTATCTGCAAATTTAATTCTTGTGTACGTTTACCTGGGAAAACAGAAAACACTCACTTTACTGCTATGCATCTCCAGCTCTTGCTACCAACATTTACACCCCTATATGATATTTCACCATGATTTATAATTTTATAGGAGCTAACGACTTAAATGATTCAACACTCTCAACATAACTTCAGAAGAATCACAAAGTATGATAAGTGGTGAAGTCATTTCAGAGACCGCTTTATTTAGACCGAAGTACTTTATGGTTCACACATAAAAAATAATCTTGATCATTAATTTTGTTATGTCATTATAAAATAGATGCTGGTGCATTTTATTGTAAGACATTTTAAGGCGCGCAAAAATTTGGCACTAAAAATAGGACTGTCTTCAATCTAGTGTCGATTTCCGGCGCAGCAGATTGCTATTTACCAGCCTCATTCAGTTCAAGCTTGATTTCGAACGCCATTTCCTATTCAGCCTTACCATTTTTTTTTGTGTTTTAAACGTTATCTTGTGTGTATGATCATTTTTGGCACATTCATGTAAACGATAAAATTTGTTTGAGTAAGATATTCTTTGAGTATTTACAACATGTAACTTGTACTGTACATACCACTTCTATGTTCAATGTAGCAATGAACGTAGGCAATGACCACCCCAACAGCGACAGAGAACAACATTAACATCAACAGTCCTGTAGCAACCATCGCGCAGCACATCCAACGAGGTTTGCTGAGAAGCATACATACATGATTATAGTATAGAGTCATTGACAAAGTCAAATTAGATTATAGATTTACTAAACACATTTCCTTCGCACAAATCTAGACTTCACACATTTTTAGTCCCTTTCCCTTTCCCTTTCCACCCTTTCTTAAGAGGAAAGGATGGGTAGGAAAAGTAGAATTGACGGTGGAGGAGACGCATAGGAAGGGGTAATGTCCTCTTTATATGCGTCTCCTCCTTTGTCAATTAAGGGTTGGCAACGCATCTGCATTTGCGGATGTTTATGGGCAGCGGTCGCATTCCATTACGGTGGATTCTGGTGGCCGCATGCTTGTTTGCCACCTATTTATTAAAAAAAAAACACAATCACACACATCTATAAATTTTTTCGTCGATATATGCAGGTTGGATCAAAATATTTTCCTTCAAGAAGGTCGGGTAAATTATGTACATATGAAAACACTGAGAGGGAAAGAACAGAAGATGCAGTGTTGTAAGAAATAGAAGGTGAAAATCCTTGTTTACGAGACATCTACATGGTGATAAAACGTTACTCACTTTTTCATTATCACCGGAATGTACTCATTCTCTAAGATGGCGTAGTTCCCCATATCGTATGTTTTCTCTAAATGCATCGAGTAAGCGTATTATATCATTATTGATATTTCAATGCATTCATATAAATCTTTCAGATTGTACAAATGTTTTAAAGATTTTATGACATTAGTGACAGGTGTTAAAATAAAACGGTATATAAAATTTAGGCCAGTTATTTATGAATTGAAGGAGTAAAAATGTGATCGAAGGTTTTGTTATCTCTATTTTTTCTTTTACCAGAACAGTTTGATGATTTTCTTTCCCCTAGTTTTGCTTAATATAAACTATTGAAAAAAATAGTTATATACAAGGTTTGAACTCATAAATTAGTCAAAATGTCAAAATGACAACGGAAAGTACAATGCTTTGTCTGTTGCTCGAATTATCAGGGAAAATGAATTCATTCATATATTTAAAAACATATTTAATACAAATCTATAAAAATATTAATTTAACCAACACATTTTTGATTGAGATGATCAATAATAAAATAAATGTAGAATTTTTAAAATTTACCATAACAGCAAAAAGCAATGCCAAAATCGAATGAGACGTAAAATAATTTTACGTTGCTAGCAATTCTAATGTAACATTTCTGTTCATTTTTTTAATTTTCGATATTAACATTGAGAAGCTAATATTACTATGCAAGGGAATTTTCATCGTTGGTTCAATGTTGAAATTATCTTCGTCGAATTCTGAGGTGTAATTTAGTTCGTCAGGAATCGACTTCCTTTTTCGTATTAGCGACCTTCTAGGGGTGTCATGTTCTGAAATAGATTAAATAAATTAATAAACATCTTTTTAAATGCTACCGAACATTTAACACTGCTTTCATCCTAGTCTTCTTCACGCACTTTTTCTTCAAAAGCGGTTGGCAAAACATTCTAATTTAGCATTCTCTAGAAGTCAACGTATTTTGACTCCCTTCTTGCATTCTCTTTTAATCCAATCTTACAATCCATCCCTCTTTACTTTCTGTCTTTCTCAACCCACACTGGTTCTGTATTTTTCGTTTATTATGTAATGAATATTACCGTAGAGTTTTTTCACTTTGAAATCTACAAAGCAGTAGTTGTACCCCAAGCCGATACCTAGAGACAGCATGCCTACAGTCGTCAACATCATGCAGCAGACTATTAAAGTTAGTGCTATTGCCGAACCAAATCTGAAATATAATAATTGGTGTACTTGGGAGATGATGATGATGATGATGAGTACTCAATTAAGGACAAATTTGGAAACAATTAATGGCTGATATGTTTCACATAGCTTAGTTTAACGTGAAAAGGTGGAAGACATCTGTAATGTAAATAACAACTAACCTCTCAAACATAAAAATATAACTGGCGATGGTTTGCCCTTCCGCTGAGCAGCCACAACCCATGATTGCTCCTTTATTTTGACGATTTCAAGTACAATTATAAAATAATCATTATAAAATATGTCAATTTATCCAATGAACATACGACAACTTTCAATGACAACTTTTTGATATCGACAAACAAATGCAAGATGAAGAAAAAAAAAAAGATAATTTATGTAACGCAAAAAGTATTTATTGTGATTAAACAGTAACTACGAACGCAGTAAATCATGATTATCGAATTGAATTTACCATACAACATTAATAATGCAGATTTTTTTGTTTGTAAATAAGTATCTTCTTGTTTTAACTTTCCTTTCATTTGTTTAATTACTCAATACCGCAATAAACATGATTTTATCATTCATTTGCCAAAATAAACAACCGTGGTACCCTCATTACATGTAAACTTGGCTGCGACCGCCCAGCCGCTCAACATCCCAACCGCCCACGTCAACAAACCCTTGGCTAATACGAATTTTGATATTAACATAACGATAACAGCACTTCAAAGCGTTCCACTGGAATATTAAACACCGTCTTGCGTACGTACGCCCTCAAGACTAACGTTACATAAAGCAAGAATTTCAAACTTAGAACGGTCACACACTTTTGAATAAACTACCGCACAACTATTGTGCGATTGTCGATTGTTTCACAGCTAATTCAACTGTTTAGTTGCACAACTAAAAATCGAGTAGTGTGCACATCTCTACATAAGGTCATAGAAATCAAAGAGAGGTAAAAAAAAGTAGTGCAATCCAGAAGTGCGCGCGCTCTTAAGCCTACTTTGATTCATAACTTCTTCACAAAATTGATGCTTGTTGACCTAAGGACAACAATATTCCACAAAACACTTGATATCAACTTTGAATTCTTGTAAAAGTCCGTGTGATGGTGGAGCTTAAATATTAAGAGCAAAATAACGACATATATCATTATTAAACAAAGGATTGCGACGGATCTCATAGTCTAAAATCCTTATATTCATTTATCAGTACAAACAGATAAAAATGGAATCTTAAAGATGTATGTCCTGAATCTTAAAGATATGTAATAAAATACTCAAATATGGTATTTATTACAAATCTTTATAGATTTTTATATGAGTAATCTTTTTTTCCCAAAAGGATTACACATGTTTTAATTATCAATAGACTGGCAACACAGATTACGACATTGGGTTGCCAACTGTCAATGATGACTGTTCCAGACTGTTCAATAGTTCCTTGTATAATAAACATAAATAATTTATTATTTACAGTATAACTATAACAATAACAATAAAATAACCTATGTTATAATATAATAATGTGGTATGATGTAGAATTTAAATTTACATATATCTATTTACTAAAAGTCCCTAATGTCAGTGTGTAAGCTTGGCTTTGGGTTAGCAGTTTGCATGTTTGTATTAACATAGTTTTCGAGAAAATAAGTAATAAATATAAGCCTATGTTACGCAGTGGTGATGTAGCTTTTTGGTGAAGGGATTTTTGAAATCAGTGTAGTAGTTTCAGAGCCTATTCAATGCAAACTATTAAATCTTTCCTCTTTATTATTGTACTAGTTGTTGCTCGCGATTTCGTCCGTGTGAAATTAAAAATGATAAATAGCATAGCCTATGTTACTTACTGATAACGTAGCTTTATAATAGTCAAAGAATTTTCGAAATCGGCCCAGTAGCTTTTGCGTTATTCCAATACATATAAAAATACAAATCTTTCTTCTTTATAACATTAGTATAGATATACGAGTATATTGGTATAGACAAACAAAAGAATTTATGCTGAATGCGCTCCATAAATTGTTTAATAATTTGAAATTGTTATTGTTATAGGACTAAAAGATGTTTAAGAATAATTTTTAGCACAATAAGGGATACTATACAGTTGCTTACGACAGTTGTGGTTGTTGCCATTGGAATTATAATCTTCTGGTTTCTTTTTGCATTTGAAGTATTTTGTAAGTATTTATCATTATGATAATAAAGTTCAACATACAAAAGTTAATGTGTAGACAAAATTCGAGTATTTTTTTTATGTTTTCTAAGAAACCCTAATGATAAACATTAGTCCGTGTTCTACGTATTACAAATAGTACAAACAATTGTGAAAAAATCTTCTCAATATTTCAAATATTTATGTAATAAATAGCTTTCGCTCGAGACTACCTCCGTGTGGGCTTAAAATAAAGTGTGTAGCCTATGTCTTCTTCCAGACTATCCTCTACATCCTTACCAAATTTCATCGAAATCCGTTCTGTCGTTTAGGCTACAAACTTTAAAAAACATCCATCCATCCATCTAAACTTTCGCATTTATAATATTAATAAGAATAAAATAAGTATAAGTATGATAGTATGATAATATTAGTATGAAGTATGATTCGTTTGATTACAGAGAACAAGACGTACCAAGGACGAGGACAAAGTGTAATAAAGTAATCAAAGACCTTGTATATATTTTATAGTTATTTAGAATGTTATTATTGAAACCCTTGTTTTATTTAATAAAAACCTTACTTGATGATATAATTTTAAGAAACGTTGAGGCTTTAACGTACTGGAGATTAGAAATAAATTATTCTCATTGTTTTTTGTAGTTCGTTTTATTAACAAATTAACCTACCGCTAGATATAATAGCTATTTCTTTACTTAAACGATTTACAAACGTCTCTTAAATATACTTAATTGGACTTCGATTCGCATACAAAAAGACTGCTCCTTTGGCTTTCATAATCGATAGTTTTGCTTTCTATGTGTTTATGATCTGTAGAAGAATTATTTTAATCTGTATTTTCTTCTTGACGTTTGGTTCTTAACGTATGTTGTCAATTTTCAATGAAGATCAAATATATTTTTTGTTTATAGCGATTTTACATATATTTTTTAGAAATGTGGTAATTATATTTATGTTTTACATGTTAAGTATATAAGGGTAGATAGATTACACTTAGTTCTTAACTTTACTTCTGGAGGAAAATTTTGTTCACAATATTTTTATTGGAACCTCGAGCTACGTTGCTTGCTTTCTTGCTTCATCTTTTCATGCTGTAGATATAAATTATCTAATTATTTTTCAGTTTCGTTTTATGTAATTTGTTCAAGATGGTCTTCTTATGCATTCCTCTGATTGTTGCCGTTATAATTGGCGTGGCGATATACAATGTGATAAAAGGTAGTTATAACTTTTCTAGCAAATTTACACTGAGAATCTAATTTGCTTGCATTTACCAAAGGAAAAAGATTTATGATGCTGTTACATGGTTTCAGTATTAGGTCGTTTGTCTTTTAAAAAAAAAAATTAATAGGCTTATAAACTAAAGCATATTGTAGAGAGTTTGTTTACGTGTCTTTCAGATCACATTTAACATAGCGAAGTTTCTTGTATAAGTCGTCAGTGGAGGTGCCTTTATCATAGAAGTATTAATCTCAGTAAATATGTAATTTAATAAATTTGTAAAAATATACAATATTATATTCAGTATTAGTTTTATTCTTGTTGTTTACCATTTTGGATCAAAACGTATTTTATACTAGCTGTTACCCGAGACTTCGTCCACGCAGTATTAAGATAAAAAGTAGCCTATAATATTCCCGTCTATGTCGGCTACCCTTAGTGAAATTCCGATCGAAATCTGCCCAGCCTTTTCGGAGACTACCCGGAAAACGCGGCTTGCGGACAGATAGACAGACAACAATTGTTTAAATGCGATTTTCGTTATTATATAATACATCATCTTCCTGAACTCTGAAATTTTTTCTGTTGATATTACAAACAGACACTCCAATTTTATTATATGTTGATAAAAAAGTTAAATCCAGGTACAACTTGATTCGTTTATCTACTATTTAATTAAAATAAAATAAAACGTTGGTTAAATGAAAATTGTAAACTGTATAATCTTAATTAAAAGGTAGCATTTTATCGTAACTAAGAAAAACGTCTTGAATTCATTAACATTTTAATTGGTTTGCGACTTAAAATTTAATGAAGAGCTAAGAAACTACCAGTACTGAAGAAACTTGCTTTAAAATGTAAATGCAATAAATGTCTAGAGGAAAACGACATTTTGCTAGAAATAAAACTTACAATTTTCTCAAGATTTTTTCTTATAAAGCTCAGTTTATTGTGACTAATAAAAATTAAATGAAACTTACGTCTCTTCGAAGGTATGGTACTTAAATACCCTTGTTAAGATTAAATTTGTAACAAAAAACGTCGAGATCACATATCACAAACGTCGATGGCTGATAGAGATGTATGGACAAGCAGAATGTTTTGATGATCGTCCGTAGCAACAAAGGCAGGTTGATGAAAACTAGATATACATGCTCTTACGATCCAGGTTGTTGTTGTGTGATATATGATATATTACTAAGTATAAGCAACTTCGATACAAAAGTGAGCAGCAATCCTTTGTTCGTTAGCCCGAAATTCGAATTTAAAACGGCCAAGTCACGTGAATTACCCACCCTGCGGCGTATCGTAGTCACGTTTCTTACAAATTAATAGGCACGTGGAAGCTTCCAGACGTTTATTTTTATCCAGTTAAGCTTTGTATTGAGTTTGTTCGGCTTCCGGAAGGGTTCGTGAAGAAATTTGTTACCGAGAGTATTTCGTAACCGTAACCTTTTTATTTTAGTAATGACTTTGACTTAAAACCTTTACGTTACATACCGATTGTTAAATTCGTTGTTATCTAATCGTACTAGGCAATTTAAAATGTAACAAAATGGTACTAAAATTTACTTGCGTTTTTACCTTACTGCTTTAAAGTGGTTTTATTTCGAAATTAATTTAAAAATAAACCTTTAAATTAAAAATGTAAACGATATGCTCGCTTCCATCAAACGTTACCGAGTGACCTTTGACCTAGTTAGTCGAAATGGCGGTCAAATGAATAGACTACAAAATTGGAAACAGGTTATTCGATCATATGCATGAAGCATGTATGCATCATGTCTCTAAAGATTGTAGTGTATATTCTATAAAAGAACTAATCTTACAAAACATCAATGTGAGAGAGGCATTATTTTTGCTTTAATTGAAAGATAAATTTGTTTTCTGCCTTCCTCTCAATGATCGTCTTCAGTTGTCACTTGCTTTACACACAACTATGGTTGTATCAAGAAATGCAACCAAAAAGGAAAAGATTAAATTGAAAAGACGTTTTTAACATAAAGAAGTATTTATAGGGAACGAGTTAAAAACTTTAGTAGTCTAGAAATAATCTAAAAACTCATAAAAAGTAACGCTTTTGTTACCTTTGAAAATAACGTTGATATTCATAGTGCATCTGAAATTAAATAATTTGAACGTCCCGAAAATTTTCTTTTTCGATTGACCCAAAATAAAAGGTACTCCCTCGGGACGGACATAAAGTTTTATGGACATAGTTAGCATAGTTTTGTTAGCAATGGAAAATTTGTATGTGAATTTGTCATTCGTAAAATGTATTTTGTACAAAAAAGTAATTTAAATAAAAATCTTATAAAATATGTGAAAAAATATGTCTATGCTCTTCTTTTTTATTTTTTTTTAATAGTTTGAAGGACTTCCTCTCCAAAGGCAGTATAAACGTTTTTCAATTATTTAAATAAGATATATAAATACTCGTTACGTTACTTAGAAAGTTTTAATAACTTAAAAGGAAGCTTACTATGAATATCAAATTAGATCATAAAGTAAGCAAAATTTAAATGCGCTCACAACTATTAAGGTTAACATTGGCTTATTGCCGCAGTTGGAGCTTATCTCCGCGTTCGCACCCGTGTTAATAACCCAAGTACAGAATATATTTTCGCTAATTACCAACATTACAAAGTACAAAGAAACACTAAAGAATTTCGCTGAATTTCAACTTAAAAGAACATGAGATAAACCTTCACCTGCTGTCTGTTTTTGTTCAATATTTAATTTCAGGTTGCAACTTTTATATATACGTTCCACTGTTTTTATTTTTATCCAAATTCTGTTTGCAATCTGAGAATATAGACGTGTTCAGTAAAATATCTTCTTTGATTTCAAACAAACATCAGATAAACGTTACTTTATTTTTAGGTTATAAAAAATGTATGATTTATTTGCAAATAAATCTTTATCCCAGCATCTTAATTCATTTAGGGAATTCACACAGTTCTAGTACATTTATTTGACAGCTCACACGAACAATTTTTCATAACGCTTCGACCTTTATGAATTCTTCATTACTTAGGGATTTAAACGATATCAGCAACGATCGCACACTGATTTCTCAAGAGAATTGCCGGACTTTAATCCACGGCATTTTAAATCACGATAAGTTTTGCCTAAAAAATGTATGAAATCCGTTAGTAATAAAACAAACGAACATGTCCCTTGTCCTCATAGCATTACACGTACAACGTACAACAATATTTAGATATATGTAGCTTTAACTTTTACTAAAGCGATTTTAATTCCCGTATTATTTTCTCATCATCATCATCATCCCCTTATCGCTTACGGAGGGTCGGCACAATATGTGCTGCTCTTCCATACATCTCTATCAGCCGTCATATCTGTATCCACTCCTGTCTTAAGCAGTATTATCCCGTAATATTTTCTGTAATTCTTGATTTATTTCTTACTAAAATGTCATCGTCAATTTGAATATCAAATCTCAAATATCGGGTGTTCTGTTTTTGCGTAAGTCGCAAATCATAGATTCCATGCTCGATATATTGTGAATATGTTTACCATAATACTTATAGAGCTTCAATATCCCAGACGATTGATCATGTAAAGATTTGCGGAAAATATTTCCCGTTAGTCTTATAAACATGAAATCGTTTCTTGACCCTTTCGACGTCTAAAAAACATTTAAACACCCATATTTTATTCGTCTATAATCGATCTAAACCAAGGCTATTTAAATGTTAAATTATTTAATTTAATATGGATGATACCAACAATCCTTTTTAGTGTTTGGATTTTTAAATATACCCTCGTCGTGTGCTAATTAAAATTTCATACAATTAAGAGTCACCTTATCTCAGTTACCGGGAGAATAATGTTTTAAGTTACGTTTTTTATATTATAAGTCGTTTTTTAAACAATTTCTTTGTTGTTATGAGTTCGTACACAAGATCAAGACGAGAGAAAAAAAAGTTAAGATGTAAGTACAAAACTAATCTCACTTGCGTCTAAGCGTAAAGTTTTCTTTTTATTCGGTTCTCCTGTTATCTTAAAAGCAGTCTTCAAAAGTTTTACGGTTATTTTCACACGGACTAAGTGAATAACTTAGTAGAAGTTGAGATTAAAAGTCAACCGAGTTTCACTATTTCATTCCAATAAATAAAGTTACGAAAGCAAAAAACGATGATAGTTTTTTATTGCTCATATTATATATCATATCGTAGCGATAGCTTGCTTAATTAGGTCCACAGAATTTAACTGTGCGTAGAGAAGATGCTTGGACAATACGGCACTAGTCATTTTGAATTGTAGATAATTTCTCTTATTTAAAACAAGCCTTAAAAATGATAATATATTCTTTGTAAATCACTATACAATTATACGTCGTTAAAATTCTTCAAGCATAGTCTTTACAAGATAAACATAATAAGTAAACATAATTTGTTTTTGTCTTATAAAAGTAAAGATGGCGGGCGACGCTGCGAGCAAGTTAATTTAACTTCGGTATGGAACAACAATGATATTCATTTTGCGGAGCACGACTCAACAAACTTCGTTGTTAATTACAGAATAAAACGAACAGAAGCTTCACTGTATTGTTAACAGATGATGAATGTTGTAGTTATCCAATGCAAGGTCTTGTGCAAATGTTAATGCTTAATTAAATACAATAATGTAACATACCTTCCACAACAACATTAGCTGTTAGACAAATGGCCCGCTCGACTGTTGCCCCGCAGGTACAGGTTTAAGTGGAAATAATTCCGCGTTTCACTTGATAACAAGGTTCAACAAAGTCCTAATTCTAGTCCTCTTCTTCCCACTCTTTTCTAATAAGAAAGAAATGGAAAGAGGAAAATAATTTATCGTAAGACTTCGACATTTATTATAATGCCATGTGTTTATGTTTTTATCCTATTGTATCATATCTATACTTCTTTACTAATATAATAAAGCGTAAACACACACTTCTTTGAGGCTTAAGATAACAGCAATCACTGCATAGTTTAGAATAATTCTTTTTTAATAAAGCCTTACACTTACGACACGCTTTAGGCTATACATTTTCATGCTATTAAACTTAAGGGGTAAATAAATTGCAAAAAAATACTTTCATGTGGGAAAGGGACCATAAACTATAAGCTGCCAACATTAATGTTATTATGGCTTATGAATAATTTAAGAAATGTAAACGTGGATTTCACGCGGATGAAGCCGCAGGGGAACAGCTAGTGTACTATAAAATAAATGACTAACGAAAATAAAACAACACATTTTAGAGACCGGTGGCAATCGTATTAACATATTTACTTTGTTTTAAAGCCATGTTAAATGTTATTATATGCCTCTGGAAAACATACAGCATTGCTTATGAAGATGCGTTATATACTTAGCTTGAATTTCGCGGTCATTCGCCGTTGAC
>NW_013527693.1:1183931-1187528 GCF_000836215.1 Papilio polytes | reverse complement strand
TAAGTATATAACGCATCTTCATAAGCAATGCTGTATGTTTTCTCGGCACATAATATCGGTTTTATTGTTATGTAAAACCGTCATATTATCTCTTGTATTTAACTCAGCTGATTATGTGCGGATTAACAAAGTTAAGCTTTTTGTACTTTGTTAAACTGTTTGTTACTCGTACATGTAAGATTAATGCAATTATGTATAGATTTGGATTAATTATAAATCCAATTAATGCAAGCATTCACTAAGTGAGAAGTGGAGGTCGATTACATAACCTAACTTGTTTCTTTTTCTTCTTCTTTACATAATTCGTATGT
The DNA here is from genome assembly GCF_000836215.1 of Papilio polytes. NCBI lineage: Eukaryota > Metazoa > Arthropoda > Insecta > Lepidoptera > Papilionidae > Papilio > Papilio polytes. The sequence goes on along the minus strand of NW_013527693.1, from coordinate 1,187,217 downwards.
TTCATATTTTACTAATGGACCGCAAACTTCGTTAACGTGGAATTTGAAAAAAATTATGGTCATCTATAATATTCCCGCGTGCATCTACTTTTTACCAGCTACCTTCCAGTCAATATCCCGTCCAAATCGGTCCACCCGTTTCGGAGATAACGGTCCAGTCGCCATTTTTACAGCGCGGATTTAAAAAAAAAGTTACTTATAATATGCCTGTCCATGTCAGCTATCCTTCAGTAAAAGTTCGGTCGAAATCGGCCCGGAAGAAACGCGGCTTGCGGACAGACAGACAGATAGACAAAAATTGTTTAAATGCGAGTTTCATTATCAGCAACGTAAATACATCATCTTCGCGAAATCTGGAATTTTTCCTTTGATATTACATACAGACACTCCAATTTTATTATATTGTATTTATAGAGGATCGATAAATAGATAGATTTTGGCATAGTTCATTCCACGAAGCACTCTAGACATTGTTTTTGATACATTCTCGATAATTCTTAGCAAATCAATGTAATTATTAGGTTCTTCTATTTAAATCTTTATTTTGGCAAAATTGGCTCTTTTGGAGAATTTATTGGTACAAAATACTGTCTAGGGTCCCTTAAAGGTCAAACAAGAACATCAATGTCTAACGTAGGTGATACTATTTGTTCGCTGCATTAATAACTAGCTTACGCTCGAGACTCTGTGCGCGTGGGATTTAAAAAAACAAAAGTGAGTGGCTTATGTATTCTTCCAGACTATCCTCTACATCTATACCAAATTTCATCGAAATCCGTTCCGTCGTTTAGGCTACAAACTCTAACAAAGATCCATCCATTTCATTTAGCTTGATTTTGGAATAAATGTCATATTCATTTCGCTAACATAGCTTCAACAAATATAGCGTTGTTAATTGTTTCCATTGTGGAAGACCTGTATAAAAATGTATTGTTATTTCTGTTATTTTAAAGGGAAGAGTGTGATAAAATAATGTTTTCGTATATGTTTCAGCAGTGGAAACTGTTAAACATACCTCCACAATAGAGATTTAAATAAACGTTTATTACAACAATACGTCGCTTATAATTAAATAACAAGACAAAACTTTACATATATTTAATACAATGTTTATTTAAGACAATTGTTAAAGATTATCTGTTCTTGAACTACTAATATTTCACCAACAGTGGTAGAGCCCGCTTTAACATCTTAGCACTGCAGGGCCGGCACGCCCGGTGTAATACCACGACCACACAGAAGACTGGCGTGAAATGGAAGCAATTCCGTGTTTCGTCTGATGATGGTGGTGCCAGAGGCCTAATTTTAGTTCCTTTTCCTTTCCACTCTTTTCTTATAAGGGAAGTGGGTTTGACGGTGGAGGAGATGCATAGGAAGGGGAAATATTCTCTTTATGTGCGTCTCTCCTCCGTCGAATAAGGGTAGACAACGCATCTGCAATTGCGAATGTCTATGGGCAGCGGTCGCTTTGCCATTTTGGCGGATTCTGGTGACCGGTTGCTCGTTTGCCACCTTGTTATAAAAAAAAAATACTGTTACTAAAACGTATACACTCGTACGTATTTTTAGTAGTCTTTTTTTATTATTCAATTTTTTATCTATGACAATATTTAATATCTGAACCTTTTGTTAATTAAATGTCTAAATGATATCGTGAGATAAAAATTTAATTTTCATTATAAGATATGCTAAGCCCGCAGAGCGTCGGCCCGGGAATAATATTCGACAGTTAATCCTCAATTTAAGACTTATATTTGAGCTTTTATTAAAAACAAAAAATCTGTGAGATTATTTTTTTAAAAATTTTTTTATTTAACTTCTTTTATCCAATTAAAAGCATAACATAGCGATTTAAATTCGTAGTTCAACACGTACAGTTTCGTGGAATTACGTCATCAGCATATGATACAAAAAATACACACTCGCACGCTTAGTGTATTTTTGTATTCCAAATAAAATTTATTCGTACAAAATAAATGTAATAATAACAACCACTTTGAGAGTATTTACTTATCATTCACATCTATAGTAATGTTATAACTATAAAAGATTTGTATTATCGTATGTATTGAAATAACTCAAAAACTACTTGGCCGATTTCAAAAATTCCTTCACTATTAGAAAGGTAATTTATCTGTGAACAACATAGGCTACATGTATTATTATTTATTTAATTTTACGGGGACGAAGTCGCGAGCATCAGCTAGTATAAAATAAAGTAATTAAACGCTTATTTTTATTTCAACCTTTAGAACAGAGCAAAAATTACTAGATACTGGAATAGTTTCCAGCTGACGTTCAAATTAGCCATTAACGAGCGCGGGCAATTTTGTTCTCAGATAAGCTGCAGCTTTCTGTGGAGCTTTAAGTACAGTGCACATTAACCGGATATGGTATTGCAAATACGTATTCTATAGATTGAGTACAATTTTTTAATGGCAATAATCACGACGCTGGCTAGAGTCTTTATTTATTAGAGGACCGATATTATTTACGTCGAGTGTACAGTCAGACCACACAGACACAGTCACATTCGAACCATGACTTATTAACGAATAAGTACATATATATTTTTAAACGTTAAGTTCGAAAGTTATGTAAACGAATATATATTCAGCTGACTGTACCCCAATCTGGTCACACATTGTACTAATCGGCGTTAGTTGTAACATTACTCATACTTTACCAAAGACATTTAAGAAATATAGACTAGACATAGTTAATAACATTTTTCACCGGTAACTTCTTAGAAAGGTACTGTTAGTTATCATGTTTTGGACATTTTACAAAATTATAATAAACTCATCTCTATTTATAAAATAAACTAAACAGTGTTACAAAACACAGTGTTGAAAAAGGACCCCCGCAGGGTCTGAAACTGGTCGGTGACTTCACCGAAAAAAGTAGACGTGAGTAATACCCGTAAAATAATTAACATTTTAAATTTATTTATATACACCTATTGGCAATTTATTTAAATATGCCTAATTAATTATACTGACATGTGGTTTTGAGCATAGATAGAATTAGAGAGGGTCATGTGAAAAATGTCTCAAGCGAAGTTTCAACTATGCTTTCTCTATATACTTTTGAATATCTTTGTACAACGGAGAAAAATGTTTTGAGTTTGACTAATTCAATACAGAGTCCCGCCACTCTCGCCGATTGCTTTCGCCGCCGCACATTGGGCTGTACCCAGTTGCTCCATAGACAACTTTATCTGATGTTTGAAATGTCTCTTTTTTTTGTTTGAATGTGCTTTTTTTCAGTAAATGCATACCTTATA